>NC_048430.1:4340318-4343022 GCF_013103735.1 Etheostoma cragini
CCCCACACCCTCCCCCCATTACCTAAATGTAACCATGCGCAGCTTGACCTTGGGGACTAACATCTCAGCAGATCTGTGACAAACACTAATTATCATCAAGCCCCCTGCATTTCTCCCTTAACTCCCGTTCCCTGCTTTTCTGTCCTATCACAATGGGTGGTGGTGGGTGTGGGTGTGGGGGGGGTGGTAACTATGTGTCTCTTCTGTGGAGTATTACTGTGCCACAGCCCACTGATTATTTGTCATGATTTACAAACGCTGTGTTTCAAAGTTACATTTATATGCTTTGCAATATTTGACCTGCTTCTATTTTGTTAAATAAAGTGTGGTTGAGGTTGAGTAAAAAAACAATATTTGCCTTTAGGAATTTTCATTGGATTTGACTGAGTTAGCGTAATGAGACATGAGTTATCATCTGTTCACATTGTTTTGCATACGAACTATACTGAAGGGTTTACTCAGTTCAAGTACACTGCCTTATGTCTTTGTTCCTTAATATAGAAACTATTTCACAATAAGGTCACATTTATGGTATTTAATTCCTGTACACTATAGTGGAGGTCTTTAAATTGTAATGCATTATCATATTGTTATATCATATTCTTTTTAGACTGTTTTATCATGATTCATGGATGCTAGTTCCTTGGTACCCTGGAGAGAAAATGACACATTTAGACTTTTGCTGCAGTGCTGGCTGTATTTGCATATTCTTTTCATTTTGAGGTATGTAAACCGCAAATCCAAGACGTCTAATGTCTGAGTATCCAAAAATATTTCACAATACTGACCTGTGTATTATAATTTAAAATTCTGGAATCTGATCCGTTTGAACAGATTATTGCATATTCAGTGTAATGGGGTTAATCCTAAACAAATGGACTACCATTCTTCCTACTCTTCAAAACATGAGATTGCTTCCTTTTTTCTGTCAGGCATTCCTATGGTGTAGATCTGCGTGACTCTATGTCTAACAGTAGGATCCATTCATTAATGCGATGGATACTAGCTGTCGGAATCACAACGGATTGGAGAAGGCTCTTTTACACGCTGGGCACACAGCACTCCAACACTGCTGTGGCCCAGCAGGCCTGCCGAAGTTTGTATGATAGCCAGCCAGCCAGCCCCCCCTCCAGGAGCTGGCAGTTGATGCAACACTTCCTGCAGGGCTAACATCATCCGCACACCTCATCATACACCCAGCTTTGGTGTAAATCTCAATGGTCCCGTTTTTGTTTAGGTGTGGGACATTTAATCCGGAGGGTATGGGAAATAGTTTGTGTTCTGTATTTGGAGGCTGTGCTTTTGTTGCTTTAGGATAACTTCTCTGCAACAACCATAACAAAATGTACCTGTGGCTGGTGTGGAGAGATAGTCATCAGTTGGAATTTCCATTTCAGCTTGAACACCCACACCAAACACTTAGTCTTGTTTTTGCCCTCCCTCGGGCACATCTGCATTTTTTTGTAATGCATTTGTTTTTTCTAAAATGTTCCTTTGAGGTAAAACTGGCCAAAAGATCTAAAGCAGCTAACATTTGCAACTATTTGTACTACAGAAAACATTGAAAATCACTTTGGAAATACAATCTGTCATTCAGCATATTGATATTGCTTGTAATGTCTCAGATTTGTCCAAAGTTACAAATTGAAGCATGATGATGGGAAAACTCCTAAAACCTCAGTCTTTTCATTTAATTAGCACTAAAGCGTCAGTGGCTAGCTTTTATCTGTCTCCCAAGGGTCAGATTCAGTGTCTCTTCTTGTTTAGGTTTTGTAAAAAAAATCCCAAAAGCTTTTCAGCTTGGGTATTAGCCTTTGATGTTAGCTTTGATGAAAGTCCCATGTGTTGCACTTAAGAGTTGCCAGGACTCCTGCACTTCTAAACTCTGCAGCCAGTACAGCCCTTTCTGCTGGTTCTCGCCCATGGGTGTGTGTAGTAGTGATTATCTGGCATTATCTCTAGGGATATCTTGGTGTTACTCCCAGATAATATTATTAGCCCATCCACTGCAAAGCACTTAGCCTATAAGTCTCAGTGGTTGGTTTTTATTAGCAGTTATGTTCTTTGCAAGTCAGTTACAAGTCAACAGTTACTGTATGGGATACTTACTTGGGCTTGGAATCAGTGCCACTGATTGAGTTTGGTATTGAATGCAATGGAGTGTTTTACATGACAGAAAACAAAGCAGGCTTTATAATGTACCTTTCAATATGCAAAACATATCCTAATAACACGTCTCCAATATGATTACATCAAGAAAGGGAAATCTTTAGAGGGTAAAAATGTCTTTGTGCTGGATGGAGTTTTGCCTGCAGCCTTACTCAACATACTTTTTCAATTCAATCACTGTAAATCATTGTTAGAGTGGCTAATCATTCTTGCATTGTTGTATATTTGGCTTGATGACAAGTACACAATAGCTGAAGCAGGGTGGAGCTTCAGATCACAGCCTGGCTTGCAACAAAGCAGCACTAGATAAAATAACTCAAGAAAAGTTGCACACTTTCAAAGCAGCTCTAGGAGCGTGGGCAGATAAATCAATCAAAACACAAGGAGTTCAAACATTTCCAACCTGACTCATGTAACCATGTCTGCCAGTCAGACTATAAAGCAAACATACAGAATATTTAAAAGGATCTCAAATCATACGGTCAGGTGTCAACCCTTTACACACTGGCTTACGTCAAACCACCAGTAGGGACCC
>NC_048430.1:4343298-4351744 GCF_013103735.1 Etheostoma cragini
AGGGGAAAGGGGCCATACTGCCAACTTCTCCATTTGAGGCCATCTTCATTAAACAACCCAGCTCCCCCTGCAAGTACAAGTGGGTGGATGTATGGTCACGAGCATACGCATCAGCTTGACACAAATGCTGTAAGACTCAATTTCCTGAGGCTATCTTTGTCTAAACCCAAGGAATCCTGTCCCTAATGCTTTTTACAATAAGCTGGTTGTTCAGAGAACAGCTCATAACTGGGCCAAGGGCAGTTTGGAGTATTGGATGCTCAACAAGAGTCAAAATGTCCAGACGCATTGTATATAGCTGCCTTTTATACATTAGTACATCCAAGACTCTCCTGTAGGAGAAGTTGTGCATAATGGTATTCAATGACGTTCTCATCAAAGTCAATACCAACTTGACTTTATAACACTATACCAAATAGCAAAAAGCTTAAGAAAAGGGTGTGTACACATACCCACTTCCTGTCTGAAGTCATTTAAAATTTCGTGAATTGCAAAGTAGCACAATTACACTTGTCAGACTTGTAACAAGGGTACTTTGCCTTTGCTTTAATGAGTCATTTGTTTACCAAAAGGAAGTCTTTTGGAATAAACTTTCAGATATGGCAATTACAGTTTGCCTGTTTAATCTTACCAGACACCGAAATGCATCATTTCCATAACAAGATCCTGTAGGCTTTGCTTTTTATTCTCCTTCAGATTTACATGCTTGTGGGGTAGTACTTCAGCTTCTTGGAGGTAACTTTGAACTCCACGTTATAGAGATATCAAAAATTAAGACTCAGGGCTGAGAGCTCCACTTCCGTGAAGCGTGCACATACATACTCCCTCTCTCCCTCTCTCCCTTCCTGCCTTAATACTATGCTAATGTATAGTGTCAACACTGTGTGACATGTTTTGATCGGTGTCCATACGTGTACAGAATGAACACATATGGACTTAATGTACTAACTACAAGAGACACTGAGGCTGAAATTTAACTTTACACCCAAAACAGGAGATTCAGTTAGATATCCACAGTAAATAATTTCCAATTCAGCCATAGTTGACAGCATAGTTTTATAAACAGTGAGAGAAGCAATCCCTTGTAACATTAAAGCGTCCTTTATGCCTAAACAGAGCTTTAGAAACAGGAGTGTAAATGAAATCTTCTGTTCAAGGTGGATTGGCATGGAAAAGGCCATTCATATTTCTTTTTTTTTTTACTCTGGCCACATCATTTGCCCTGCCTCAGACTCAAATCACGCCATTTAGACAGATACATTTTGAGTTGATACTCCTTTGTCACTCTTTGATGACTGTTAAATCGATAGGCTCTTGAAGACAGGGTTGAGGGAGGATTTGACTTCCTTACATCCACTCGTCAGTCAGTTTGTGACAGCTCGCAACAAACATCATCGTTATCATCATCAAGAGTCCACAGAAAGAGAAAACAACAACCACCATAGACATTGCTAAACTTGTGTCAGAAAAATTGCCCACATGTCTTCATTCCTCTTTGTTATAGGTAGCTATATTTTTGTCTCTTTCTGCGTGCGTGCGTGCGTGCGTGCAAAAAAAAAAAAAAAAAAGACTGCAAGAAAAGTTTGTGTAGCCTGAAGGAACATTTTTTGTTAAACAAGAGCATCTTCTTCACTTGCTGTCTCGCTTATATTTAGTTTTAGACAGAATGTTGAGTCGTTGCTTAGCACCTCTGGCTATGAAGCGCTGGTATTGTGCTCATGTGGAGGAGATAAGGGAATAAAGGTTTGCTGCAGCACACCACATGATGAGAAACTGAACAATTGTTTAAGAATAAGGTACAGGCAATTAAATCAGTTCTATTTGTGGTATTTTTTAACATTTTGATCTGGTAAACTTCAAAGATAAATGAAAATGGTAAATTTCAGAGATTTTCTAATCATTTTTACGTTCCTCGACGGAATCAACAGCCATGGTAGAATTGTTACCCTTGACCTCCCCCCAGTGCACACACCCCCACACAAAAATACAAACATGTAAAACCTCTCTCTCCCCCGCACTCACAGATGCACATGCCCAAATAGAAATGCATGCTGGATAAATGTTGTCCTTAACCTGGCATACTACAACCGCTCAGCAAATGCCAGCTGGGTCAACAGATGCCCTGGGCTTTCTAGCCTGCTCTCATACAAAGAACACTGGAGCTGTCGCTTTATCTATGAGCACAACAAACACGCACATAAACATGCATACGCGCACACTAGCGTAATCACATGCCTGCACTTTGTTTTAGCTCTTGTGCAGCAGTGTACAAGCAGATTATGAGGGTTTTATCTTGCTTAGTGTTTGGTGCACTAAAATTGCAGCTAGCAAAGAGGTGGCAGGTCAAAATTAGTGGGTTTTGGGACATGGCTCTACTGTGGATGAATCCATTTGATTTAAGAGAACAAAAAAACATGACAGTATGAAACCAATGCTGTTGCTGCAAAACGTAACATGATCACAGAGGATGGATATTGCGGTTTGCAGGCAAAAGTCACAGAATCAAAAGATGATAAAACCTTTTTTCAAGTCAAATAAATGCACCATTTATTAAATTATATAGCAATGGGGGGTTTAAACGTTTGAAAGCCTCAACACCAAAATCGCTGACAGATTGGTATCACGCATAGAACAATTAGATAAACATACTGCCCTTGTGTGAGTTCTCCCTTTCAAACTCCTAATTTTTAGTTTGGGAATCCCTCCAAAAAGGAAAGCTACAAGGCGTTGTGGTAAAAAAAAAACTCTACTATGGGATGAGACGCCACCTGTGACTCATAATCAGAACCCAGCAATGGCAAGGAAACAAAAAGCCTGTGGAGAGCCAACTTTTAATGTTTTGTGTTTATGTTGCAATCCTACCTTCTGGTCAGTTTTAATTTTGGAGCCATTTGGAAGGTAATATGGTTAACACTCAGTGCCAAAAGTACTGCTGAAAAAACTATTTGGAAGAAGAGGTGGAGGTAGTTGTGATTGATGGCTATATTTTGCATGGACCTGCAATTAAAAAGGGGACGGTACAATATGGAGAATCTCAACACAGCTACTTTAAAATACAACCTTTTCCCCCTTTAAAACACATTGTTCTTTGCACATTACAATTTTAAAAAGGCAGGATTTCCCCTCAGTTCATACAATTATGATATTAAATGTTGACATCTTTTATCTCGTTTGTCTGTCCTTCATTTACATTGTTGGTAAAGATCTGACAAAAAGCCACAGCTGCGGTTAGCGGTCTGGTGAGCCGAGCCGGCCAATGATTGTGTTTAACAAATACGAGCAATAGGAGAAGGCCTGTGGGAATAGCCGTCGCCAGTTCTGAGTTATGCTCAGTAAGGCCTGGAGCAGCAGCGGTGGAGGTCGGGAGGTTTTTGCATTCATTGATGGAGCAGAGGGAATGGGAAGAATGTGCAGATGGCAATTGACAGGGAGGGGAAGTAAGGTTAAAACAAACCAATCTAGAGTTCATTTTCAAAGCACTTCATATTGTATACCATTCCATTGTTTTCAGCGTGTTATCATTCCAATGCTTTGGCGGCAGGAAGTGGGAAACTATATCATACAGGAGCCACAGGGTGCATCTGGTAGGCACCACGAGTCAGAATAGGAATAAACAGAAACATTGTGATGTCTCGTTAAGACTAAAATCACATCAGACAAATGGCAGTTGATTTGAATTGCGGCGATTTGTTAATTCAGAATGTTTATTTCTTTTGTTATTTTCAACCATATGTGCAACGTACACCCAAACACGGCGGTCTGACATAGCTGACATTTCTGCTGTATTAATTTTCTGTGCTATGTTGCTTTAGAAGTGATATTACATATCTGCTCCCAGACCTAATAAAGTCAAAACATTTATTAATTAAAATACAATCTGGATATCTAGATAAGGAAAAACTCATGTTAAGGCACGATGTAAATGCATACAAAACACACCGAAAAGTTTTCAACCACATCTTACGTTGCACCTTTCATAGTACATTTCTCTTTTGTGTTTTTACATAATGACAGTTATTAATTTACAGTGGTAGGCCACCACAGTGAAATATAGAAACTTACAGGGAAACCGGGACAAATCAAGAGAAGCATTTTCATTTTCTAAACCAAGAAACATTTTAAATGTTTAGTCTGACTCAACTATATACTAAAAACTAAATTCAACTTTTTAAATAAGGCAAACCAGTATACTAGGTTACATATTAGCTCCACCAAGGAGATTCGTTTTTTTAGTCTGTTATTCTGTCAGCAGGATTCTGGAAAAATTCCTGGCCCGATTTTGAGGAGTTACATTTCAGAGCAGATCCAAATGATGTGGATATACAAGTTATTTTTTACAGTGCGTGATGAAACAAGGCCTTGGTGGAGGTCTGCGCTGTCCAAGTGCCCTGTAAAGTGAAGTAGGAAATTTCTTCTTTTGAATGTGACTACAGTAAAAGAGCTGTATTGCATGTACAATATGTGTTTGCCAAGCTATCACTGGTTAAAGAAGAGCTATTTGAAGTTCAGTTCCCTGTCTAAGAACAGGAACAGTGATAGGTTCATAGCCAAATAATTGCACAATAAAACTAATTTTGTGCAAACTGGGATTACATTATGGATCACAATGTAAAACACAGTAACAATGCAGGAAATCACAAAGACAACTGTTCATGAGTCTGTTGCGCCTGGTGCATGCTGGGACGTTTGCCTGCATGCCTACTTAGGGATGCTACAGTATAAACGTAAAGTCATAATCTAAACATTTTAGGTTGACTTCAACAACAGTTCTTAATGTGTACGTTACCAACTTATTTTAATAAAAACTAAAATGAAAAGAAACAAAAGCATGTAGTTTCAGTAACAGGTTTGCAAATGTTAATCTTTTTCCCAGTTAGCAATGTTAGGTGTAATTGTGGCTTTCTGCATATGAAGAGATATTGATTTCAGGTGGTGGATGCTTCATAATGGAAAGCAGTGAAAAAAAAAAAGAAATCTGCTCGGGGGACAGAAAAAGACTAGGAAAGGTGTGAGTGAGTCACGGTGGTGCTCAATGCAATATTCCCTGAGATGGACAGCAGGTTGGGTGCTGATTACCATGGACCATATCTTCTGTCCCATGTCTTCTCCCCAGAGAGAAAAAAAAAGAGAGAGAGAGCAATCTCTAACCTGTCACTGTCTCTCCCTTGATGGCTGGATGATGGATGACTGCATCTTCTCTAACAATACCGTAACACTCCCTTTGTGGGAGGCCTTTTGCAAGAGGGCAAGGTAAGAACTTTGTGTGTGTCCTGTGTGTGAGCAATTACCGTCTCAATTTATTTCACTTTAACTGACAGCCAACATCGTGCCCTTATATGCAAGATATGACACTTGGCTTGACGGCCGACCCTTTCTATTTAAAAATCTGTTGGAGGGAAATTAAAAAAAATAACCATTCTTGCAGGGATTTTTTCTTGACAGTGTTCTCCTTCATTTTACCAAACATGTTGTAGCAGCTCTTTACACCCCAAACTATTGGGCAACTCATAAGCCTTACAAATGATTTGTCTCAGTCTGTGTGTTCTCCACAATATCCATATTCGCAATGCATCTCAAATCAGAAAATCACACTACAAAAATCAGAGATGATGAAAGCCTTTAGCGCTGCACAGTTGGCAGGGAGGATGGAGCGGAGGGGAGGGTGAGCTGCTGCCTCCCACTCCTTCTCTTGTTCAGTCTTTTGGGGCCTCCGCTGGGTCTCTAGGCTTCGTCTCTTTCTCCTTCTCTTCATTTCTGACTCTTACTCACTGATACTTTTCCTCTATCAACCTTTTTTCCCCTTTTCTCTTACCCACTCTTTATCCCTCTCTCCCTCCTTGTATCTCCCAGGGGTTTAATTTATGGTTGTAGAGCTACAGAAACATGGGGATGACAACCCACGCTCCCCTCTGCTTTGTTAGCTTGCTCACTGACTGGCTGGGTGTACAGAGTGTGTGTTCATGTGCATGTATGCTGGCTTTAAAACACAAATGCAATCCTTCCCTCCCTTTTCCCAGTCTCATTCCCTTCAGTCGTGTGGGTGTTTGTATGCCTCTTGTTATAGTCATAGTAAACCTTGGCCCCTTTTAAGTTTGGTTGGTTCATATTACACGCATGCACTTTTTTGTGGAAGATTTGTGATCATCTTGGTTGTTGTTTTCTTGCCTCCTAAGATTATTAAATTCTCAGAACCAAAAAAACAATAAGTGAAAAATAAAAAGTCAAAATGAATCTCGATCACACCTAAGTCTGATTGTCAAGCTTCTGGATTAGCACTCTTTAGAAAACATACATTTTGCAGATCTTTGTAAGATGGGTGATGTTTAGTACTTCCTCAGTCAAGGTTCCAAGACAGCTGGGGCAATATCAAAAGGTGAGGTGAAAACCTGCAGAATCCTGATTGGTCAGAGATAATTGTCACTATTCACTGCATCTTCATTGCTAGCGACAGACAGGGGGTGTCCTGAACAAAGCAGTCGCTTTTAAATCGTTTATCCAACATTTTTTTGCTGCCTCCACCTTCTTTTGAAACTAAATATGTCTTCTGAGAATCAAAAGGAACACACCTTTGACGTTCTGTGTGTGTTAGGTCACAGAAGTTTCATGCTATGACTACCAGCCACAGCTTGCCTCCCACATGAGGCGGTACTAATCTGCAATGGAAAAAGTAAGACGGAGCTCCGCAGTCAAGTTTAGGCAAGCAGGTAGCATTAATGGAAAAATGCCATCATAGATGCATGTGAAAGTGGAGGTGCCAATTGATGGATGCCCCAGGTGGGGGTGTCCTCTGCCCACCTTTTCTTTGTCTCCTGCTTGATGAAAAACAAAAAGGCAAGGACATCCTGAAGGAAGATAATTGAAACTAGGGCAGGTCTCAGCAAAGCCTTGGGCCCAGAGCCTGGGACGGGATCAGGGGGACATAGGAAGTGACTCATTCCTGGAATGTTTTTGATTTTATACAGACCAGTCACACATCCCACTGTAAGATGTATTATGTAAAGGTGGTGGGTGCGCTGCATACCGTATGAGCCTCATCAATGAAAGAGCACTCGTTTTGCATGACCTGGGAGAAATGGAGTACACTGCCAAACACTGGAGAAAAGAAATAAACGTGTAACAGTATAACTTGATTACAGGTGGTTTGTTGTTCAGCCATTGTGAGCATGGCAGCTCTCTTTTTGTATGTGTTATCTATTTGATTTAACAAATCTCTTCCATCCATAGAATGTTTTAAATGATATTTCCCACTGGCCTTTTAGCTGCCTGATTTTGAAAGCCCCACATTTCTGAAAAAGCCCGTACTTAAAGATTAACATGAACAAGACAAGACGGGGTTTCAACAATGCCCTCTGCTCTGGTTGTTTGAAAGCCAGCACAAACATGGCAGTTTGAGGCTGAATGATGGCGAGGAGCGAAATCTGAATTCAGGATGAGTGTCAGGTTAATATTCTCCTGCTCTCTGCCACAGCTATAATTCATTCTCCAGTCTCAGCACGAAAAGCAACATGAAAGCCTTTTCCTTCCCTCTTCTCTGTTCTCATCAGTCGAAGCCTTGCACGCATCCTCTCGATTACAATCGCTCATCTTTTCTCTTTTGTTTCTCCCCTCGTGTCCCCATTCAATCCATTTTCATTTCCCCCTCAGTTCCCTTTACAGCTGCTTTCATTTCAACCCGATCTCTCAATCTTCCACAACCCCTATTCTACACCCATCTCAGTCTTTTCACCAGCTCTCTGAGAAGCTCTGTCTCACTTCCTCCTCTTGTCTGTCACCTCCCCCTGCCTCTTTTTTAACTTTCTGTACTTTATTTCCCCACTTTCTTGTCCTATCCTGGCATATTTTGTCCGTTTCTCCTTTTCTTTCTCAACACCTTTTCTCCATCAAATGCACAGGTCTGTCCCTCTTCTCTCCCCTCCATTCTTAGCAATGCCCTCTACGGACCAATTAAGTCCTATAGCTAGAGGTCTTTCCCAACCCTACACACTCGGGCCAACCGGACAGTTCAAGTGGTTCAAGGTCGGGATACAGACCAACGCACACACATGATAGATTTAACTATGTGGCCTTTAAACCGAATGGAATTTCTAAAGTGAGTTTGTAAATCCTTCTCTCAGAGTGGTTCACTGACCCACCAGAGAACCTTGCGCACACTCTCAGACAAGAGACCTTATTTATAACAACGTGTTTAGACTCATCTTCCCCACAAAAACTTCTTGCCAGTTCTCCGTATTAACAAAATAAGTTACCATAGTTATGTAGATGAGACACATTTACATAACCTTATCACCAGGGGACTATAGTCCAATACAACAACTGACTAAGTGCATTAAATTAACGACAAAACTTGTTTGTGCTTTTATTTTCAGTAGACTTGACTACCGGTCTCCCTTTAAAAGAAAAATCAGACAGCTCCAGCTATTTCACAATGCCACTGCTCGAGTCCTCA
>NC_048430.1:4351844-4354664 GCF_013103735.1 Etheostoma cragini
GGAGTGATGTGATCCAGTCTCTTGGTCTTAGTGAGGACCCGAGCAGCGGCGTTCTGAATCAGCTGCAGCTGTCTGATTTTTTAGTGAGACCTGTAAAGACACCGTTACAGTAGTCAAGTCTACTGAAGATGAAAACATGGACATGAGCATGCTTAAGCCTCAGAATTGGTTTCAAAATACTTTTACTAGTTTTAAAAATCACTAAATGATTTAGGGCCAAAATACATTTCTGATCTTCTATTAAACTTTGAACCACCCAGACCTCTCAGGTCACCTTTATAAAAAAAAAAAAAAAAAAAAAAAAAAAAAAAAAAAACTGCCAGTCCGCTGCAACTCAGTTCTTTAAAGTCAGGTGTTGACTTTCTATAAATGGTTGTTTATTTCCGTAACATTTCCTATAATGCACTGTAACTTTTATGCTCATGTTTTATCATGTTTTACGTTTTTTTTAAAATGTTTTTACTGTTTTTATGTAAAGCACATTGAATTGCCCTGTTGCTGAAATGTGCTTTATAAATAAAGTTGCCTTACCTAGTGTATTGTGCAGTGGAAGAATTGCAAAATGAAAAAGTCTGAGACGTGAAAGGGCCCCTAACAGCAGAAATCGGTGTAAAAAACAAAAGCATAATCCTCTTCGGGCGTATTACACAACACACCAGGGTACTGTCACATTCGTGTTCAGCTCATTTCTTTTGTATTTCTGGCACTGACACTAAGATACATTTATGTGGCAGCCATGCACATAGTGTCAGACGTCCATGTTTTTCATGTGACAGTCAAGGATTAAAAATAACTTTGGAAGAATAAATCCCTGTGCAAGCACACTGGTACGGTAATGTGAGCTTAAGATAAAAATAATGGGTTTAACTTATGATAAACAAACAAACCACCTAAGTGGAGATTGAAGTACTAATGAAACCCTGCTGTTTGTTATAACTTTTTAATCAAACAGGCCCCCGTACAATTCAGTATTTGTCTCTTATAAACTTGTCACATTGTGAAGAAAACTGTTGTTGAAGCTCCCGAAAAAGGAAACGATTGACAGTTCAAGCACTAATGTTCCGTTTGTTCCTGAGTTTGCTCTCTACGGTCAGACTACCTGCTGAAGACGGATGACAAACTACCTACCATTCAAAAATGTCAAAATCAGCCAATGTTAGCGAGGTGGCAGCCGTGTGTCAATTACCATTACCAAATAAAAAGGTCATTCAGAGATGCTCAATTGATGTTGATTGTGGGTGAAAAACTATCAAAGAAGCATTAAAAAAAAACTTGTTTTCAAAATTTCACAATGTTAAAAAAAGGAGGTTTTGTCAAATTCAAACTGGCATTCTGAAGTAAAGGTGCTATCATTGCATTTACACTGAAAGCTAGCAGTTACAATGGCTCCATTAGCACATAAAAAGGTGGGGCTGAAAATTGGTGAGATGTGTTAAAAATCGGGTACTCTGCCACATTAGCTTGAAAAAAAAACAATGGCTGAGGTTAAAGTGCAGGCTTTCAGTTTCAACTTGAGGGCGTTTACACCAACATTAGATTAACAGTCAGGGAATAACCCTTTTAATACACTGTACCTCATTTGTACTTGACATAAACCAACTGGAAAAGTTAACATAACCTTATTTAAAATATGGCTCATATGTGGCCATTAAGCTATCTTTGCTTCCTGCATGTTTTGAAAGCATTTGTGCACCTTGATCTGGTCTTCAGCAAGTAAAACTCAGCAAAGATGACTAAGTTGCAATCCTGTCCTACACTATTCTACTGCTTCATTGTCCTAAAACTAAGGGGACAATGCATAAAAAAGGCTATGAATCCTACATTGTTCAGCCAACATAAATGTTAATGAATACTGAGCTATCCTTATGTGACAGAGATAATTAGCAGTATTTGCTAGAGTCAGGGAAACCTGTAATATTGGTTGCCCATGTTAATTTCTCGCCAATATTGGATCAAATTCCTGCACAAAGCGCTTAATGGTGATTTTTCATGGTAGAAAATGCCTCTACCCTCGGTCACAATCCTTCCCCAGCTGCAATGACTGTGCAGAAATGGCAAGCATGCAGATGCAACAGACCTGGATACACTGAACAAAGAAAAAGACTGTCTTGGAAATTGAGTGTTTCAGAAATACGCTAAATACAGTATGAGAAAACGCATGAGTTTTGAGCATTAAAAGCTTAAACCAAAAATACAATGAATGTAAAAATTAGCATATTAGGTCTCATATAAGGATTCGAACTTAAACATCACTTCATAAATAGTTTCATACAGTCTGGAGTTGAGCCAACACAAAAGAAACATATCTTTATACTAATACTTTCTGACTATTGCCAGAATGTAGAACCCTCGAGAAATGTGATGCTGCAGGTCCAAAACAAAACATCAGCAATGGTTTGGATCCAATTGATACCCCTAGTCTTTCCACAAACATCCAAGACAGAGCTGCTCATTACCCAACACCAGAATCATACTGTATACTGTCACATTTTGTGTGGAGACAGAAAGGAACTAAATCTATTTTCTTCCAAATTCCTTGAATCTTGAACAAGCCAAATCTATATTTAGTCTGAGAGTTTGAATTCCATTCCCTGCTATGATGTTGCATCATCAATTTCCTCTTTGGGCCTCTCTGAGCAAACAAAGCTTCCAGAAGGGTGAAGGACATACAACTTGGATTTATACAGAGGGGCACAGGATACACACACCTAATTACTAGTGACATGGAGGGAGCTAAGGGAAACTGCTCGAGTCATGCCCACTTCAACTGTGGTGCACCATTGGCAATATGCCCTATTTATGCAATTAACACACACACAC
>NC_048430.1:4354764-4371288 GCF_013103735.1 Etheostoma cragini
AGGTCATCTGCAGTATAACATCCCTCAAGCCATTATCCACATGCCTGTATTTATTTTGACAGTTTATTTTTGCTTGTCTGTCAAATATGTATCTGAGCCTCTCTGGTTTTACAATGTCTTCTTTGCTTGCAATTGGAAAGTTTTACAAATATTCTTAATAAGATTTATGGACAACCACGACAAATATGGCCAAAGAGTCACAACACAAGCTGTGAAGTAGCAAGGAGTCAAGCGGTGGGGAAACTATACAAACACTTACCACTGTGATACTCAGACATGCAATTTATTTGCTGGCAATAGCTTCAGACTTTCAACTAAAGCACATCTGAGAGAAATGACGTAATTCCACTGCATTCAGCTAGTAATAAAAAAAAAAAAAAAGTTTTATAGACAGTGCTGGCACACAATGTACCAACCATCAAAGCTGTACCCAACACGCCTGTACACGCAAACTAAAGCTGAACATATCAAAACTGGCCTCTTTATCAGTTTCTGCAATATGTATCAATTTGCGGGGTCCTTATTTCTTTGACTGGCTTTCTTCACGCCTGCTGTCTTGCCTCCACATCAAACCCCCTTTGAATAACAGGACAATCCGTACGTTGTATAGGTTGTGTAGGTTTTTCCTGCACTTTCTGCTCTCCTCTTTGCCCATTAAACCTTGCTGTTCCTCTTTATTTTCATATTTTTCCACGTAAATTTCGAGAACAGAAAAGGTCCCAACATTTTTTACTGGCTTGAATAAACATGACTGACAAGGCCACAAAAAAAAAAGTCTTTAAATGATAAGAACACAGAGCAAATTTGAACTTTAACTTGCTTGTATTAGGGTGTAGTTACTCTTTAGGAAGGCATGCTGCTGCTGCTGCTCCACAGCTTATCTCACAGCCATTGGTGTCATTTTGGAATAACAATGCAGTGCACACTCCCAACATAATAAAGAGAGTAAGGGAGTGAAAGAGAGCGGGGGCCAGAGAAAGAGACTTGTCCTCACAAATTGCCGCTCCTGCCTTCATGACATCAGAGGGGGCTTTATTTGTTTCACTTCGATTGTCAGGGACGGAGTAGCAAAATGAATGAGCGAGAGATAAGGGACCAACTGTGGGGAGAAGATGTACTCTGAATAAAAGTGGGGAGATCTGGACGAGGATTTCTCGCTCCTTGTTGCATTAATTCAAAAGCTTTTCTCTGTTTACCAACAATGCGCTGGCATTTTCTCCGTGCCGCCTTTGTAGTGCTGTCACAAAATCACAGTCATGGATGTAACACAGTAATTATTAAAAGTCATTATTGAAAGGATCATCATGCAAATGGGTGTGTGCATTCGGGAGATTTATTAAAAGTAAACAGTCAATCATTTAGTTTTGACGAAATGGAACAATGAACCTTGAAACCTTGCCAATCAATGCCATTCAAATCTATTTCACATGCCAGACTAAATGTCGCACACTCTCCATTAGCAGTGACATGTAATGGTCATAAAGGTCACATAGCTGTTGCTATGGGGCAAAAACCTCATGGCCAAAACTGAGTTGTTTACCTTTGACAAAGTCAGATAAATAAAAGCCTTGTTGCTGATTAACTATTTGTAAAAACCCACAGACGGACTTAAAGGGTCACCAATATTATTGCGTTTTAAAAATAAATTAAAGTAACAAAATGTGGGGATACAAGGTCTTTGCACAACAACGCCGATAGGACTGACGGCCATTGAAAAACTTAAATGTTGATAAGTGGATGCGTGTGGATTTACGTCAAACTGAAATGGAACTGTGCTACAGGCAAGTCATCTAAGCGCTTTCCTCCTTTTATCTCAACACTCCCATAGTCCTCTCAGGCATGAATGGCAAGTCAGCATCTAATGTTCGACCCAGAGGAAAATACTAAGAACAACTCCAATCTCACAGCTGGTGGGAAAACAACTGACTCAAATTGGTTAATTTGTCCAAATAAAGTCAAATCTGTCTCTGGTTCCTCCGAGGGTTATGGATAAATTAATGAAAAGAGAGAAAAAGACTAATTTAGAACATGAGATGCTTTTTAATTCCCCAATGGAAGACGCATTTTATTGAGTGACACAACTCCGGTGTCAGCTGTCCTCTTTAATTGCACGTCTTCAGTCCTGAGGTGAATTGGACGGGAATGTGACTGAGTCAAGATCAATAGTCAGGACAATGACACAGTATTATATGCAGATTGATCCATTTCCCAGACATTGTTAAGTTTAATGGAAGTCTACAACCTAGAGGGGGACATTTTCTCACATTTAGGGAACATGACAAAAGAGTTTTGTGGCCAGGTTTAATTGTCTGGGAACTATATGGACTGTTTAAAAACCACAATATGAGCAATTTACAGAGAAATTCAAGTAATTTTGCAGCCTCGTTGAGTGTGTTTTATAAACATGCCCTTTATAATGCTTGGAGAGGCAGAGGAGGACTAAGAGCCTAAAGCAGTGATAGCAGCTCTTTGAGGCTGAATGCCAATTGACATATCTATTAGTTTTGTCTTCTTTTTTCAGTGTTGGACACATTGAACGGTTTACCTGTTGACGCAAATAGAACACCATGAACGTCTGCACGAATGGAAGTCTATCCAAACAGATCAGATCTTTAAGATGGAATCCCAGGTGGCGGCCATATGGTGGTGGATCACCAAAAGTATTAGGATTTATCCTCTGGGGAGCCTATCCACCTTGAAGAGGTAGAGAAATGTCATTGACCTGCTGGCACCTTTACACAAATTTGAATAAATAGATTATTTCCTCCACCAAGATTTGTTTTCGTTTTTTTTTGCTTGTCTATTTGTCAGAAGAATTACGGAATAAAGTTCTGGCTCATTTTTCATGAAACTTGGAAGGATGAAGCATATGCCAGGCAGGAACCCATTAAATGTTGGGGTGGATAGAAAGTAATGAGCAGATAAACATTATTTTTGACTTATGTTAACATTTTAATGTTGTTAAATGTGAAACACACTTTCAACATTTCTCACGGCCCCACAGAGTTAACCCTTGCATTGACTTCACTTTTGAGACCCTCTGGTATCCCTTGGGTCAAATTGACCAGTGACTCATTTGGGGTTTTCAAAACAATTCTGAAATAAAATTTTACTTCACAATTATCAAACATTGTCTTCATCTCAATTTCAAACAATTGAGATAACATACAGTACATGTTTAGGGAATGCAATCAGTCTCTATCACACAATTAAAAATGGAAGTTGGAATCGGTTTTAATTTATATTAAAGATCCACTGTGGAAAAAAAAAAAAGTTGGTCATATCCAGAATAATTTTCTGAATTGAGTCAGGAATACATGTTTATCACAAAAAAATAAGGTAAGGCCATTAGTTTTCAGGTAGAAAAAAAAAGGTAACTTTTTTCAACAAGGGTTGAGGTGAAAGAGATGGGCTATTCCCCTAGAAGGCCACCAAGCATATATAAGAGTGTCTACTAGTAATTTTAAAGTGCAAATAAGCCATAAGAATACATTCTGTACAGCAGACAGCCGTCTCCCCAATGGAACATACTGTAGCTACTGCTGAAAGCTTGTCAGCCTTTACTGACATGGCGAGTACGTATTCAAAGCTCTATTATGCCACACTCGAAAACAATGAAAAAAAAAAGCTTGGTCCTTCGAGTGGCTGAGTCATTTTAAAAAGACACTGTGATAGAAG
Organism: Etheostoma cragini; assembly: GCF_013103735.1. Classification (NCBI taxonomy): domain Eukaryota; kingdom Metazoa; phylum Chordata; class Actinopteri; order Perciformes; family Percidae; genus Etheostoma; species Etheostoma cragini. The sequence continues at coordinate 4,358,443 of NC_048430.1, forward strand.
GAAAGGGGGATAAAAAATAAACAATGTGACAAACAGAAATGGAACAGCAGACATGTCGAAGAAGTGAAACAAACTGTCAGAAAGGGATGAAAGTTGCCTTACAAGACTTCAGGTTTTATGATGTGGGCTCCCTAGAGATGGGGACACCATTACGCTATGTCCTAGAAGAGAAGGAAATTTTGCAGAAAAGGCAGTGACCAGCCAACAACTCACTGCAGAAAGTGGACCTGTGTGTCCTAGCAGATGACTGGAACAAGTTCTGTGTGTCAGAATAGGTTTTTCAGTCGAGGACCACTTCAGCCAAACATCCATTACTGAATCCATGCAACAGTAAACTGGCAGTAACCTAGCTGGTCATGATCTCTATCCGAACAAGACACCAAAGCAAAACCCTTTGAGCAAATTTACTCCGGAAAGTGCGGCGTGATAAATGAAGCAATAATATTTGGCGTGGGCCAATATTAGGCCAAAAACACAAAGCTTGATTTCATTCCAATTTTAATTTAAAATGTAAGATCCACATTAAAAGGCATTAAAAATGGAAAAGGGAAACATTCAACAATGATCGCTTCTGTTAAAAGATTCATATCTTACACAAGACATGTTTATGGAAGATCTATGGATTTACGTGGAACAAAAAGCATACAAAAATTCATAGGTTACAGGTTTTGTTAAAATATGGCCTGAGAAAAAAATTGTAGATGCTTGAAGTAAAAATAAAAGCCCAAGAGGCCAGATACCGATTTCATGCAAATACCAGGGGTGAAGTAGGACTTCACGAAGGTTTGTGAGGGCCTACATTGGTTGGTCTGATGTTTCCACATCTTTAACATGACTTAGTTTTTTGCTTTCTGTCTTCTGTCAGACAAAATCAGGTTAAATCGCAGTGATCACACCGCTCTTGTCATGAGTGGAGAGCAAAACCACTACCTATCAACAGAGACGCAGAGGACAGAGGTGGTAGCCGGGAGCTCCAGCCTCTCTTTATCCCATCCCCTATCTCTTCAATTGAGGGCATTTGGGAGAGTAGAGTGTTTGCAACCCCAGCTGCATTTACATGGAGCCTTTTATTCCACCAACAATAAGAATAAAAAGCTCAGTGTGAATAGAAATGCCCCCAAACACCTCGGACTGTCACTTGGAAAGACATTTCACTCTCTTATCACAACCAAGAGAAAGAAGATTTCAAGGCCAAATTAAATATCATCTCAACAATCTCCATCAACATTATTCAACAGCACTAAGAGCTCTCAAATTCTATGAGGCTCTGAGTACACCGTTGTTTTGCTAGCGAAAGTACAAAGACTCCACACTGCCAATGTAGGACACTCACCGTCTTTCATTCTGAATGTTTCTATACCTCTGATCTATGTGGCTGTCATCAATCTGTTTGTTTACTTCATTTATATTTAATTCTTTTTATATTGGTGCTGCAATTCATGCTCATTTAAACCGTTTTAAAACAGATTACTCACAATATCGTTACATCTTTACTAATGCATTGAACTTTTGTTAAGTTATGGACTGTCTTTACAAAGAAAACATTCTAAAAATGTTCCTTTGTGGGTCTGTAAAATATATAAATACAAACATTGACAGCAGTGTGAGGCAAGGAATCTTGTGAGAAGCTGCTCAGTGTGTATGGTGGGGCTTCCACAGACAAACCCAGCTGTCAGTCACAGTTACCTTAGATGTTCTCACTGTTCTGTGTCTGTGCAGGAAGCTGAAGTCAAACCTATCCAAGCTGTTATTTTGCCCGCCTGAACAAATTTGGTCCACACCTTTAAAATTCACGAAAGGTGATGTTCGTTTGCAGCTCTAATTGTCATATGACAGAGGTTTATGCAAGTGTCTGCATAGTGGATTGAAGCAATGACATTTAAAGTTAAAAAAAAAAAGAAAATCGAAAGAAATTAGGTTAGGGACATTAGGGTGAAAGAGAAGTACATTGGCAGATTCCAGCAGCACTAGAAACAATCCTGTAGACCACACACACACACACAAATTTACTTTGCTCGTCAATGACAATCCGGGCGTTAACTTGCAACATGTCATTTTCCTAAAGTATGGTGAATCAGTCCACAGTTCCAGAGGAGAAACTGGCTTGTTCCAATGTCTGTATTCATGCAGGCCTTACGTGGTGTAACTCTCTCAGTTTATAGAGACACACCAAGAAGCACAGGGGTAAAGCTACTGCACACTTGTGGATAAGAGAGATCTTTCCAGAAACGTCCCCAGAAGCAAAACTAAACAGGGTACTTCATCCTCAAACGCTGGCTGGTTGGTGCTGGCAGTCTGTGCCCTACTTCCCCATTTTACCAGAATGATCACCTGGACTCATATCAAAACCCTGACACAATCACTGTGGTTCCAGTCTTCAGCAGCACGAGTGGCTTTTTTTTGGGGGGGGGGATCACCTCAGTACTTGCCGACCCTACTTTCACAGCCAGTACTATTCTGAAGAGCTGAGTGTAAACACTGCTGAGTGCAAGTAACTATAATCGACAGTCCAACCTTCCCAAGTGTTTTTTTCTTGCAGTTAGTATTCAGTAGTGGGGAAAATAAAAGGTTCTGGGTTGTGAAATGTAGTTGGAACCTTGTGTTTATGGATCTGCCAGCAAACATCGACTACTGTGACATCAACCTTTGACAAATTCTCTCTTGGCTCTTTGTTTGGATCGAATGAGGGGGCTACCAGGATGACCTCTGCAAGATAAAACACAGCTCCGGCGGGGCTACAAATACCTAATTTCTCAATTTTTGAGAACCAAAAATGTGGGAGATTTTCATAAACATGAAGTCTGAGATTAGGTCAATCCCAGCCGTGCCATTATAACCAATGTTTCTCCTCACAGCATGTGCATGCATGGCTCTAGTTGCTATGGTTATGCCTTTCACTGAATCAGTCTGCAGGCGGATAAATAATGCACACTAATGCTGGCCTGGTGACAGAACTGCAGCAAGCTGTTGCTCACCTCAGCTTGGAAACAAAACACAGACAGATGTGTAAATGTGTGCATCTAGCAACATGGGTGCCTGGATAGATGTAAACATGCTGATATAGATAACCACAAGCACATTGACATCGTTGCTGGAACTGAGTGAACAAAAGCTGAACACAGCTGCCAACCTGTCATGTATGTTTCAATAGAGTAAGATAAAGTTTATTTTGACATGATCCTGTCTAATCGAGCAGGTGAATAAACTTTGATGGACTAATGTCAAAACCTTCCCCCTATGATGTGAATTTAAAAAAGTTTTCAATCAGCCTCTTCAGTGATTGCTGGAAAGACTAAATGTGTGATTTGGCGCCAAATGTTGAAACCTCATCAATGCAGCACGCTGTTATCTTTATGTATGTGGACCAGGGTGAATATAGATACAGTCTGGTATTCCTTTGTGCTGTCACTCACAAAGAGTCCACTGACAAGTCGACATTTCACGGTGCCAAGGGAGAAATCTTTTTGTTGAAAAGGCAAATGTCCTTCTGGGTTACTAGATTCGATGAGGGGAGTAGATGAAAAGTGAGCGCACAGTGTTGACACCTGCACATTGCTTTTCTTCAACTCTGGAAAAGCACATCTTTTCATTGAAATATCTTTCATTTTACATTCTGTTTTGATATGTATTACACACTTTTCTTCATGAGTGTTTTTTGGTTAATACCCAGGAGCCGAGCAGTTCTACGCTCCGTCATGAAGCAAAATCAATATGAGAGTGCAGGTGACAGCAGGAGTGTGCCGCACAGTTGCTCAGCTTTGAAATTAAAATATACATTTCCTTTACCATCTAAGAGACAATTAATTGTTCTATCTCCATATGGAAACCGGTGGTTGGTGAAAAAAAAAAAAAAAAAAAAAGAACTGTATTGTATGTCTAATCTATGATTTGATTAAAAAAATGTATTACTCACGCAATATCTGGGTGGAAGAGTTCCTTTTATAAGTGTGAGAACAAAAAGCTGATAGATGAGATATGGAGGACAAAGTACATGGGACAGACGGCATTGGGAGACAAAAGACAGGGAGATGGAAACTTCTATTCTTTGTGAATAATGACTCATGTGAACATTCAGTAAAACTGTCTTGATATATGGAGGAAGCAACGCATTGCAAAAAAGATAAATATTGCTATTTTACTGTGTATTTGTTTGTGGCAGAGACTAGGCTCCAATGACAGCTGTCACTGGTTGAAAATCAAAGCTTTATGACCAAACAAATGGATAAATAAGTAAATAAATGGATGAATAAATAAGGCTGTCTGATTTTTCAGTTTTATGAACTTAAGGTAAAGGAATTGAAATCCTCCTTCTCTCCCATCTTAAAACTTGTAATAAATCACCTTTTGCATGCCGTACTGACAAGAAATTATTGCAAAACAATTCCATGGTTGTAATGGAATTGGCTGCAGAGAGAGCTTGCATGATAATTTTATAGGAACTTCTCTAACCTTGAAATCTCCGACAAAAAAATTTCAGCAAGAAAGCAATAACAGCTGAGAGAGCATTGGCATGTTTGTTCCTGAGAAATAGAAGAGTGCTATGAGCCACAATTATCAAACTTGTCTGCTGCTAGTCAAAGGGAATCCAATTTATCTAGCCTGCCTGCAAGCATGGTTTAACAAAGAGGAATGCTAAGGGGAGAATATTGGAGAGAGTCCCAAGATCCATACTGTTATATGACCAACACAACTCATGGAACCTTTTAGTAAAGTCAATTTAATTTTTTTTGTATTGCCAACCAATCACACTGGAAACAAATCCAACAAAATGAACTGATCCTTGGGCTACACAATCATAGCAAAAAACAACTATTTTACGGAGCCCCGGAGGTTACATGGAGGAAATAAAAAAAACAAAAACTGACAAAACAAAACAAAACAAATCTTGTTCGCAAGATATTGAGCTTCATTTGCAAGATATCAAGTTTTAATTGTGAGATCTTGCAAACCCAACAAACAATAAGGTTAACCCAGCTCGCAAGCTAGTATCTAGTGAGCTAGTAGCACGACATGATTACATTACATGCTGTGCTGCCCCCAAAATACAAAGGAACCAAATCTGCCACTCATGTCACGATGGTGCATCTAACGGATATATTGTTGGAAACATGAAAAAATAAATTAATAGGCTGGTTTGACCCATGATCAATACAAAAGGGGACACTAGTAATAGTATTTAACATACTGAGAGCTTGTTTTGTTTCTACTTTGATTGCAATCATTTCAAAGGCTGACAGTCTCATCCACACTCATTTCACACTCCTACTCACTCCTTTTGGAAAATCAGTGGTATGATGTAAAAAACCTGAGAACAACAAAGAGGCTAAAGTGGTTAAATGAAAGTACAATAGATTAACAAGTGGATGAGTCCCATCACTATCTATGTTCTGCCGTAAATAAATGTGGACCTGAAAAAAAAGAAAAATGACATTCCAAGAGATTAACCAATTTATTGTAAGAAACAGTCAACATTTATTTCAATCTCGTCAAATCAACCTGACCATGACATCTTGTGCTATGAAAACTAAATTCCCATGTCATTGTTATCTTCCACAATTAAATCCAAGATCCGAAGGCCTCAAAGATCTGTAATGTTGTGCCTTTTCATTAGTATTCATGATTGCTAATTTAAATTTTTTTTTGGTGGATTGCTGTATTGATTTCCATTTTGGTTCTGCTGGTTGGTCACAGAGTCACGCGCTGAACAAATGATTCACTGCCACCATATTTATTTAATAATCGGAATTTAATTCAAAATGACGTGATAGTCACGGTGTGATCTCAGTTTGATGAATGGGATGGGGAAAGGAGTGAAAAGTATGGAATCTTTTTTGGTAATTAATACAGGTATTTCTGGAATGGTGCAGCAATAAGTGGACCCTGCCACCCCCTGTCTTGTATACATTTATTAATTTTAAAAGCAATCCCTTAGGAAAAGTGCATACAGATAAGGAAATATTACAAAATGCACTACAATCATTTCAGGCTTTGACAAACTCTTTGACAAAGCTCTAAATTTAGGTGCAGTTGAGTGTACAGTTGTAGAGGATAATTATCTTCATCTGGGCCTTATTTTCATCACCACAGTGATTGTTTGCGCTCACAGTTTCATTACTTCTTCTGAGCTTCCAAATACATACAATAGTACTTTAAATACAATAACACATTTTAAAAAACAGCCGTGATTAAAGTAATGGCCAAATAGTAGGACATTTTCAAGCATTTTTCATGCTTCACTTTGCAGTGTGCGACAAGAAAAGATCAATGGGCATCTTGAAAACAGTGTAAACATGCTTTACTCGCTCAAGTGATTTCTATTCATGACTTTGAAATTAACCATGGGGAAATTACGGACGATATTCTAATGTTTGTAAATGTGGCTTTCTATCCTAACGTGGATTTAACCAATTCCTGCCATCAGTGGGTGGACTGCTCTGTCTACTGCCTGCACCGACACGGTTTTGACACAATTGCAGCAACTACCTTTTTATTGTTGTCATAGTGTTGCATAGGGATACATATTACAATAAATTCCAAAGTTCACACTATCTAATAAAGCAGATAATGCTGCACAACTTTCAGGCTACATTGAGGGATACAAATTAGTTGAGACAAGCATGCTGGGACAAATCACCCAAAAAGTGAAACCCATTTTTTTGTAAACATGAACAAAAACAAACGTCCGTCTGTCAAAAAAAACAAAAACAAGTCTCACTGATTTTAATTAACGTATAACAGGCATATCCTCTGCTGGAAACACCTGGCCAGGTATAACAAATGGACAGGCCCAAATAGGTATAGGCATAAATATGAGCCTTTTTTAAACAACATTTTTGATGCGGAGAATCTTTGTAAAGCCACTGTATGGCAAAGCACCGTCAGAACAGTGTGACTAACTTTAAAACATGTTTCAAACGTTCCCTGGACACAAACCGGTATGAGACATTAGAAAGAATTATTCTAAATCATAATTATGTTAAGGATCATGACTCCATTCTTGCTGCCTTTTTAAAATCGTAGTGGTGCACAAGCCTAACCCAGAGTGAACCTACTCTGTCAATTGAACAAACTCAAATCAGGTGTTCTGGAACTGAGAACTTAGTTTCCCCATTACAGGGTAAATCAACTCAAAGATCAGGGTTAGACTCAGAGTTTATTAAATCTCCTTCCTGAAATGGACCCCAGGAGTGTGTGACAGGTTAACTGGAGTGCAATGCAAATCACCCACACGTCTCAAAGTAATATAGCGTGCGGCTTCCTGTCTCCTTCCAAACAATTTCTACTCAGCTGTGTGCAGCATCATCTAGATTAAAAATATTTATTGGTAGTGCATTCTTTTAAAATAGTATGACAACTGCTTACAAAGTGATTAGAGAGCAGAAGATGAAGACAAGGCACCAGACCCATTGAATGTTTGATTTTTTTGTAAAAAATTGGGAGGAAGAAAAACTGCATACTTCAAGAATATTTGTTGAATCACATTTTAAGATCTGTCATTTATGGTAGCTGGTTAATGCAATTGTTGTAGATTGCCAATTAAGAAGGGGGCTGACAGTTACTTATGCAACACCATTTGGGCTGTGTCAGTAAGATTTCTCATCTTTTGAACTCTTCAGTCTCAAACTCTTGATGAATTATGCTGACACTCCCAAAACTCAAAGTTCTAATGCTGAAGTAAGGAGCAGTATATATCCGCAGCTTTAAGATTTTTCCAGAATATGGCCTCTTGAGATGTATTTTACTTGTGATGCTTTATGCATCTTGACATCATGAATCGTTATTCTGTAAGACATGCATCCGTTTGATCATTCTTTTTAAGTCAAGGCTCCTGTTTGACGTGAGGACCACAGAGAGAAGCGAGGTAGCTTGGTGAGGTCTCCCCAAGGCTGATTCAATGGATTCAGCAGATTTTAAGCTCAAAACAGGCTTCCCAGAATGCCAAAAATAAAAGGTAAGAACACATCCTTGAGAGATGTAAAATTATCTCAAAAGTATCACAAATTCCTCCTGAAAACTTCATTATTACATACAAAGGCTGTGTTACCCGTGTTACGCTTTGAGTTGCACAGAGGACATTTAAGCTTTTTTGCAAATTTGCGGCTTTCTTGAATTTTCAAATACTCCCAATGGAGAAGTGATGAATAGTTTTAAAAATAAAAAAATAAAAAAAACAGCCTAGACTGACTGCAGTCAATATATTGCAATGGGAAGGTCAGAGAGAGACACCCCGTAATAATAATACTCTCAGCGCTATAATTCAGCAGAGGCATGATCATGCGTGTGTGTGTGTTCATATTCAGCAGCGTGTGGGACCTGCTGCTGTGGACTGTTAATGAGAAGCTGTCGACAGAAGAAGACCCTGCATTGTTCTCGGAGGAATCATTACGATACCTATCAAAAGGTTGGTTATCTATGATATGAGGCAGATTAGTTGAAATGAGAGAACAGGAATTAAAATGGATGAAATGGAACAGGTGGTGGTGAAGGAGGCGGCGCGACAGGCTGGACAAAGTCTGATAAAGTCAAGCAAACATCTGCTGACGCTTAATCAGGCTGATCTCTAGCCCTGCTTGGTATCTGCACTGTTTTTCTTGCAGTTATTTATTGAGCCAAGTGCTTTGGTGAGCATCAACCATTTTTTTCTTCCCTTGCCATGGTGTTGCATTCATAGAGTACAAAAAAAAAAAAATCTACAGTTGCCTTCTGGTGGACCCAGAGCAGCTTCGGAGGTCCAATTAGGGGCTATAGGTGCCAGCTCACAGGCAGATTCACTGTGTTATGGGTACTATTCCTCATTTTCACTCATATTGTCCTGTTTTCAAAGTATAACAATACGTTGCACCCATGGCCTAGGTCTGCAAAAGAAGCTTTTTTCTATACAAGCATGTAATTACATGTCTGGAGGCACTGCTTACCCTTTATGCGAAATATTAAAAAAAAAAAAAAAAAAAAAGTCAGTGACATCACAAATGGCAATTCCCAAAAGGCTCACTGAAGAACTGACAAAGGGGTATTTCCCTCAGATGACCAGACCAGTTACCCCTAATTTCCACCTGCTACAAAACGGCTGCAAGTCTGCTCCCAAACGGCAGCAGAGTCAATAGGTTTCCATTAAAGTCAAAGTGTGATTTTCAATGACTGCGGAACGGCTGCATCCTAACCCCCACGATCCACAGTCCTCCGGCGCAAATGCGCAGAGCTTCTATTTTTGCCAATTGCCGGAGAGCTCCTTAGCATTTTAGCACAGGGAAGATTGTGCCGGACAGGAAGTTGAGCACATAAACCGAAAACATCTGCGTAGTTTTCAAATTAAAATACACCATACTCACAGCGGATCATATTTCCCTTTACTACACCTTGACTATTCCATAATGGGCAGAGATAGGCCGGAAGTCAATATGTCAAAAGGTTTTGTGGTTCTTTTTATAGAAACTACATCCTGTTACATTGCGTGATCACCAGTGAATCGCGAGATCGGGTGGGTCCTTGTAACTTCCGCTGTCAGTCATGGCCACAGTAGTTCTGCAACAAATCGGGACTTAGTGGGTATTGAAGGACGCTGAACAACAGAGCCCACACACAGCGAAGGTGATGCACAGCTGTTCTGCAGTTGGTGGAAATCCAGGGTAACAGCACAGAGACACTCTAAAGGCAAGCATCGGTAGGCTGAACAATTCCCCACCTCCTCAGGGCCAATGGAGGAGAAAAATCAAACTGAAATATCCTTTGCCTCTAAAGCCTGCACATGGCTTGCATGCACAACTCTGAGCAGTTAGTTTTCATCTGTGGCTGAACTGGAGTTGAACTGAATGATCTGTGGGTTTCTGTTTTGGATAAAGGCGTTGAATCATGAGTGAATGAAAAAGACATTGGTTGCTTTGCTGGATTATCAGGCTCTTTAGTTTGCATGCACAACCAAAAACCTCTTTGTACATGTTAACTAAGCTAAGGTTCCGATGAGGTGTTTGGGGAGTAATGCATATGAATAGACAAGACAATTTAGTCTATCATGGCAACCAAAAGAAAAACTCAAATTGGCTTCTAATCATACAATTGCACCATAAATGTTTTCTTTTCCAGGTTTTACCCATTATTTTATGTCCTGGTTGTTCCTTAGCCTGCTCACCCATCATGTTTCCATAATATGCTTCTGGGAAGATTGTGATGCAACGGAAACACTCACTCATGAAACATTCGAAAAATAATCTTGTCATGGACACATCGCTGTCTCAAACTCATGCAGCTGCAGAGAAATGACAGAAAATGCTGAATAAAAGAGGGCCTGAGGCAGCAATTTGATTGGTTCTCAGCATGAAAACAACACCTCTGCTTTGTTGTGCATTGTTATTTAAGCAATGTTAATCATAAATTAGAATGTAACTAGTTGACCCGTAGGCAACGGTGACGTATTAAACCTGTTCAACAGCCCGGGGATTATTTCAGAATTGTACTCGGGTTGAAAATTGTGATTTGAAATAAATGTGTGCACTTTTGAGATTAGCTCACAACTAGCAGGAAACTGGTTATATAATAGAACACAGGTGAGCACCATGTGGTATTCTGCCCAGTAGTTTCACAAGAGAGCACCCTATCTTACAAATATTAAATTTATGCACAACAAATTTGCAATAGCAACAAAAAATTTAAACAATTTAATGCTACCAGGATGTGGACAACTCTGCAAAAATTCACTGTTAACATATTTCATTAGTTCGCACTATAGTCACAGACAACAAAACCATGTAAAGTTATGTTTTCATGGTGTTTTAAAACTTTAGGGTTAGGAAAAGCCCAAACATAACATGTCGGACACAAGGTATACATGAGTTTTATGTCTTCAGTTAACCATGCATTTTTATGCATACATACATTTTTTCGCTATAATTCTTTGTGTGGTGTGCAGGTCAGCCAAGTATCTGCTAAAGACAACCGCATATTTTTTCTCAGCTACAGCAACTTAGGGATATTGTGTTCTCCAGCACAACCACTGCAGCACCTACTTTTTTTAACTCCTAATAGTCAAGATGGCTCATTTTTATTTCATACACCTACTTTTTGACAACAGTCAGTTCAATTGTACCCCTTTGTTTTTGTCACAAGGCTTTCAAATGCAAATACTTGTAAATTCAGTCAGTAAAATTTGAGTAGTTCAGTTAAAAACATCAGGCATTTTGGAGTTTATTGCTCTTATTTCTGTAACATGTTTGCACATATAAGTTAAACTATTAAATATGTACAGTTGTGTTCAAAATAGCAGTCTAACATCACTAACCTCATTAATCATATTTTTGGGTTGAAGTGTTCTACATGGCGGTGTTGGTGTAGAACTAACAGACCTAAAAGTAATGACATGCTGCACATTATGCGTAATTGAAAGAGGCATTTGCAAAATAATAGTGTTGTGTTCAATTAGTGAGGAGACTGATTCTGTGAAGAAACAGGTGTCAATCATGGCCCATATTTTAGGAAGGAAGCAAGCAAATATGCATGCTGGTTATAGTGCATGTCACACTAAAATACTCAGCAAAATGGGACGTTCCAGATATTGCTTTGAGGAACATTGGACTTTGATTAAAAAGTTGATTAAGAAGGGAAAACAAAGAAGTGCAGGATATTCAATGGATCGAAAAATAGCCAAAATGGAAAAGGCTCACCCAATGATCAGCTCCAGGAAAATCAAAGGCAGCTTAAAGTTACCTGTGAGCAGCTACAATCAGAAGAAGGCCATGTGTAGGAGCAAAATAGTTCTTTTTGGGTCCAGGGTCCACGGACCGTTTGACGACCCCCATGCACTGAATTCAATACACAGTACATTAAAGACAATAAAGCATGGTGGTGCAAAAATCATGTTTTTGGGGATGTCTCTCTCTCTCGTACCAGGAATCATGGATCAGTTTCAATAGATCCAAAATACTTGGTCGTGTTATCTTATGCTGCAGAGGAAATGCCTTTCAAATTGGTCTTTCAACAAGACAATGACCCAAAACACACCAGTAAGCAAGTAAAGTCTTAGTTACAGACGAACAAGACTGATGTTATTGATGTCAATCCCATAGAAAACTTGTGTGGTGACATCAAACATGCTGTTTCTAATGCAAAAACCCAGTAATGCAGAGGAACTGTGGAATGCAGTTTACTCGTCCTGGGCTGGAATACCTGTTCACAGGTGCCAGAAGTCTGTCAACTCCATGCAACACAGGTGTAAAGCAGTCTCAGAAACATGCAACTAAATATTAGTGCAGTCATTCAAAGTAAAGCATGTCCTTCAGGACAAAAAGCAAATACTTTTTTTAGACAGCCCAATATTCCTTTTTCACTTTCTGTAAAAAAGGTACAGTAAAACAAACTATTAATTTGTCATGTTTTGATTTGGAATTTAATGCAATGTTCCCAATTAATTGAAATCAAAAGCTATTCTAAAAGGATTTTGAGTGTTATTCATTTTTTATACACTATCATTTTGAGCACAACTGTACCTACATTCATGTGTTGGTCCGGTTTTGTATAGGATCCTTCATAATTTTCAGAGGGCCGTAAAGTAGACGAACGACCACCTTGTTGTGTTACCAACATAGCTGAATATCAATATAATACAAGTCATTTAGGATGCAGTTAAAAAGTTTAACCCAGAGAGAGTTTGCCTGTACAAATTTCATCTATTTGAATGCCCAAAGAGTTTTTGGCTTGTTGCAAAATACACAGACACATGTCATATTTTTATTATAATCAAGGGCAATGTACAATGCATTTTACATTTTTGTCCTTTTATAAATTATACAATTTCTAGATGTGTTTGCAGAAACTATATTTACATTTCCAAAAAAAAAAAAAAAAAAAAAAAAAAAA
>NC_048430.1:4371467-4375919 GCF_013103735.1 Etheostoma cragini
GTGTGTGTGTGTTTCGGAGCACTTCTAGTGCCAGGTTTCCGCTGTGCCAATCTGTAGCAGCCATGGAGCATCCTGGACTTGCTCAGCCATCAATCAGTCGCCTGCCATGGCTGAGTGCTCACAAGCGAACACACTCAGTTCAGAGAAAACCAAGGCCACCCGCTACTTTATTAAAAGGCTACAGCTGTTGTTTACGTGGGCACGGAGCAAAAAAGATTCTCTCCCAAAATTCAACACAGACAACAGGTCGTGCTGCTTTGTCATTTTCTTAGTGTCGCTGCTTGTCGTACCCAGCTGATTGCAATCTGCGAGGATATAAACTCATCACAATTTCCCCAAGTCCATACGTTTGTGTAATGCTAAAGACTGTATTCCATTTGGTAAGGGCTTTAAAAAGCTAACCACAAAACAGTTTCCTACTACACCAAGATGCATATCACAAGACACACGGTAACTCATTGCTGCACACGGAATGCATTAAATATTAAAGCTATGGTGTATTTGTTGTAAAAACATCCCTGTAGGTATGAATACTTTTAAATCACAGTCCAGATGTTGGGAATAGCCGGCAATATTTTAATTGGCAGAATTATTTTACAGTTTGTTTTGAACAGTAATACTGTCATCCATTCTTACTCAATTGAAGGCAGTAATACAGTACAGTACATACTTTACTAATACTTCCATGCCGGACCTTGCTTTGCTACAGTACATTGCAAATCAGCTTAAAAGTTGGGTTCCTCCTCTGCATCATACATCACACACACACACATCTGACGGGATGCAAACTCAGGTTTTTCCCCATAAAAATTTCAACCAGCCCATCCACCAATGTCCACATCTTCATATTTAGCTTCTACATAAAATTACTCACTACGTTGTGACTGGATGTAAATAGTGACCAACATACTTGTCCTATGTGAACATAATTCTTTAGGTTGTGGGCTCAAGACCTCATGAATAACTGCATCTACATTTCTTACTTGCAGGGTATTAGAAGAGTCCCAAAAAAGAAAGTCAGTCATACTTTGGGAAAGTTAGACAATTGCAGCTTCCTACAATATCTGCACGTGGCAACCTCAGTCATAAAGTCAGGGAAATGTTATAACAAAATCTGATTAATATATGGTTAGGGCTAACAAATACATTCAAAAAGGTGGGAAGGATAGTGGTTGCAATTAATACAAAAGGTAAACATTATTTGCTGTAATGAGCTACATACAAATCTACACCCCCACAGTTCTTTCCTTCGCTACATAGAGGCATGGCACTCTACATCACTTCTTGTAATGCAGTCCTGTTTTTCGAAAAGACTGGGCTCCAACAAGCACAATTTCAACCATGTGTCTCCAAACATGTATTCTCAAAAGCGACAGAATCACATCTGGCTCTAGGGAGATTATGTTGCTTAAATGCATGCATGTTCATAGAGTCTAGCATGTAGATGGAAATTAAATATTTAAGGGCACTTTATACAGCAACTCAGATTTGCCAAGTGTGGCTTTATTTCAAGCAGAAAGTAGGAAATTGAAAGCACATGCTTACCTGGACTTTAAAAGATAAGCTGATTCAGAGCTAAATTAACATCTGGAAAAAAATTATTTGTGGGACTACCTTCAAGGCAATAAATCAATGCACAAACAAAGCCAATCATGATGGGTTAGTGAGTCAACTGAGCGCATCAGATTGGGCTTTAAACATGGTACCAAGGCTGAACAGAGCTGCAGAGTGGATGTTTACCAGCAAGCATGCTGTAAATTCAGGTCAGATCCCTAACAGATTTATGCTCATTGTTTCCTCTCTCTCCCTCACACACAGTCACCCCCTCCCTTGGGAACCACAGGTGCTGACAGTGATGGCTGTAAAATGAGTTCTTACTGAATGGGTTTCAGCCTCAATTTGAACCGCTCATGTTGGCAGCATACCACAGTGCTCCCGGCATTCTTCCGTTTCTATCTCTTTACCCAATCTCCATATTCTTTAACACTATTGTTCTCATCCTTTTCCCCCCCTCAGACGTGTGCCCATTATCCTTCTTCCGTCTATTCCAGCTCTGTCTTTGTTCCAGAGATTATGACGCTGGAAATGCATTGAGCTGCTGTCGCCTGGATATTCAAGTGAATACAAAATTCTCATATGGTTCTGTTTTTGATGATCCGCTGCCTCATGTAGATTTGTTGTATTTAGTTATTTTTAATACAAACGCTCACAGATATAAATTTAATCCACTCTTCAGAGGAATGTGCACATTAAAAATGAATCAAGGGCACTTTGTTTTACAATGTGTGTCATCCAGTGAGCCATTACAAATGCAGTGTTCATTTTTGTACATTAAACTAGTCAAAAACCCTTTTTGGAAAATAACAGGGTCATATTCCACCGACAATGTAAACAGTATAACGCTAATTGGGGAAACTAATGTATGGTTTAATCTGCATTGTCAGCCACAATTATTCAGTTGAGTTTTTAATCTGAGAGATTACAGGCCGTGCTACAGCAGCTCAAGAATCTCAAGCCCAAAAGTGGGTCAGCTTTACCGAGCAGAAGGGCATATTACCTTTCATCTCATTTTTATCATTTTAATTTAGCTGCGTAACAACGATGACGGCTTTTGACATTTGGAAATAATCATAAAAAGGACTTGCACACTTAATTCCCTACAAATGTAATTGATTTCACATATCTGGAACATCAAAGGAGATTTATTTCAAGTCAAGAACTTTTTCTATGCTTTTTTGCTATCTGTTTATTATTGTCAAATGAAACATTTTTTTGGATGCACGTATTCATCAAATCCAACCTCTAATTAGAGGGAGTAAAAGGCAGTTCTATTTCGGATGAAAGCCTCCTGGTAAAGTTGGCATTGTGGGAGCAAGCACTGCATCGCCTCTTTTATCGCCGATAGCTGCCGAAGACAGCTGAAATCCACTCTGCCATTTACAGTCTATCACATTCTTATAGATCCTTATGCATGTGCCAATACATATAACAAGTAACACCAAATTAAATCTTGTGCAAAAGGTTGAATAAAAACTAATGCCAAAGGAGAGATAAAACTGATTTGATGCTTCTGTACACACATTTAGCATGTGACTGACACACACACACACACACACACACACACACACACACACACACACACACACACACACACACACACACACACACACACACACACACACACACACACACACACACACACACACACACACACACACACACACACACACACACTCTCTCTCTGGGCTCGCCTCAGCTCAGGGCAAGCAGACAGATTCATAGGTCACAGCCAGCTTGAGATGGGACTAATTGATGCCCAGTAGCTTTGTGAAAGTAAACAAAATCATGAAAATATCTATATTTGTCCCTTGTGTTCGTACATTTTCAGGGCTATAACAAAGCGGTAGACTTGTCTGTTAAGAAATACAGTTTCAACATGATCCGCATGTATTATGAATATTTCTATGATTTCTATGAATATGAAGGGAACCATGGGGGTTAAAGCAAATAATAAATGGTAAAGGTTTGGTTAAGGTTGAGAAAAAAACAAAACACTAGTTCATTTGCCTGTATATTGCGGGCATTTAGTAGTTTGTCTGCACCTCTTCTCCTAATATTATAACATAAAATCAATGTTACACTTCCTGAACTGGCTCTGATGCAAATTGTTAGATGCAAAATTAGCCATAGCAAGAGCAATCGCAATAGTGCAAAGCAATTCAACTATCGGAAGCATTGCCACACCCCAGTAGGAATATAAGATGCACATGGATTATTGTGGTACATTTTGGCACAGAATTAGACTGGCTTACTGAGGAAGCAGCAGGTCCTGGCAGAATGCTATTCAGGAAGGCGCCCGAGCACACCCCAGTGAGGTCTGTGCTACTGTTTCCATTCAAAATTAGGTCAAATGTATAATTAATTTCCCAAAAATCTGCAAAGAAAATTAGATTGAATGCACATTTCTATCTAATTTTGTTATTACTACGAATATTGAGAGATGGGCACATTAAGATGAATTGATGTGCCAATTCTCACTTTGTTTAGATCCAAAATGTTCCACCTCCTCCAAACTATAAAATAGATTTTGGTAATATTATGACTTTTTTCCCCAAAATTGCAGCATTTCCATGCACGAGAGAAGGACGGAAGGGCTACTTTATGCATGTAAAATAAATGCTCATAATGAATACAGTGATTGGAGGATTGAGATGAAGTGGGAGGTAGGATGTGATGGAACTGAGCTCAAATACTAAAATGACAAACTGACTAAAATATATCTAATTAGTCACTGCACCACATTTGCATAAAACCTCCTTGTTTTTCATGGATATGGTCTGCATTGGATTGAATTAACTTCTAATTACAGAACAAGTTTTTTTTTAATTACCTTTTAGACGAAAATATAAAACTATTTCACCTCATCTTATTGGGTAAATAACCTACCAATTT
>NC_048430.1:4376171-4382368 GCF_013103735.1 Etheostoma cragini
AAAAAAAAGACATCCAGACACAGCTGGGGCATGTGTGTTGGACAACACCCAGTGAAGGGAGGAAATCAGGTCTATGTGTTATTCCTTTATAAACTACAGCACATTTCTAGGCAACTGCTTATGCTAAAAGTATCCCTTTTTCATGTGTATCCACAGATAATGAGCAACTAGAACCAATTCTAAAGTATGAGAAAATTAGGAGTATATGCTTATACACAGAACAGTAGTTAACATATATTCTTTGAAATATTAGCAATTTCACATTTACATCTAGTGCATGGTTAGGGTACATACACATTGGTCTGATTAATCTGAGGCCAATCAGATCCAAACAAGACTAAAAAAATAACTCCTAGCCTACTACTTAATCCAAGGAAGTCCCACCATTAGACATTGATAGAATTTGAACTCAGCTGTTTACATCCTTAATAAATTAATTTACATTTAGCACTAATGTGATTAGTCCCAGACCAGTTTCATAATACGGTTAGTGCGAACTTTTATCAGCAACACTACCAAAAGCATTATGTCGTTGACGAGCGAGCACACACACGCAGACACACCAGAGATTTTGAGACTTGGACTCCAGTGACTTCAGACTCATCCTCAAAAGACTTCAGACTCAACTCCGAGTCGAGATGCAGGGCACGGGAAGACCATTTTTAGGAAACATCTGATGAACGCTATTTCCCTCACCTCTTAACCTGTAATCTACAGTACGTAATATATCTGCTGCACACGATTACACAAGAGAGAGGCCAACAAACATGTTGACTGCACCGTCGGCTACTGTGGCATTCACCATAAGCCTTGGCTTTTAAAAACTTTAAAAAAAAAAGACCCAGAAAAGTAGCGCTGAATGCAAAACATGCAAACTAATTTAAAAGACTTGACCTCTAGCTAAGAGACTTGTGAGCATCTCTAAAAGCAACAAGAACACCACAGCCAAGCCTGAGGTTTGAATATGAAAAAGGCCAGTGCCATTTGCATCTATTTGTTAGTTAACAGAAACATCTCAGTAGAGTGTAAGCCAAGCTAACCACTCACAGTAATTGCTAAATTGACAATCTTGCCACAGGATGAGAGCAAAGCTATTCTATGTTAGATAAGGTTAAGCATTGGGGACTTTACGAACCATGTTCTGTGAGATGAAACCCCACTGGTAAAGACTGAACACACACACACACACACTTCAACTGGGGACAGAAAATGTCATTTCCAGGAAATTTAGATAAACTCTCTTTTCTAATGGTGGGGTACCTTCATCTCATGGTAATCAGGCTGATTACCATGAGTGACTTTGTGTATCTGAACTAATGCTATACATTTTATTCCATCCTTTAGGAAACATAATAAGTGAGTATTGTCAGTGACTGAGGGGCTTAAATGAACTGCAAACTTAATTTTGCCAATTGCTTCCCTGAAATAGCTCCAAGCATATTTTTCAGTAAGGATTTCCAACTCTCATGCTTCTGGCTGTCTAAGACACTTATTTATTGACATTAAATTCCTTTGTATACAGGGTTTGCGAAATACATTTCTGATCTGCCGCTACACTATGAAGCACCCAGACCTCTCAGGTTGTCTGGGACAGGTCTGCTCTCTGACCTCCAGAAAACTGCAGGTCCGCCACAACTCTGTTCTTTAAAATCAAGGCTACAGACCTCTTTGATGCCATTTTTCTTTAAATTATTAATTTGTTATATTGAAATGTAACTTCGTGTTCTGTTTCTCCTTTTTGACTTCCACATAATGTATCCGCTATTTTCACTTAAACCATATCCTGAAAGTTGACAATCCAAAATTAAATTAAATGCTTCAGAATTTGGTGGACAGCAGTCACCTTGCCTATCTCAACAGCACTGTTGAGTAAGGTCTGGCTACACCACAAATACATTCTGGGATAGGAGAAGAAATAAAATAATAAAAACAACAGTTCACGTGTGCATTTCTTTTAAACCAATTGTAATCTTTAGTCCTGGGAAGTCTTTTTGCACCTCGCGATAGAAAACTCCACATCAAATATTAATTAAAGTCACCTCTTACAAAACAGTAATCCGCTCCTTTCAATTAGCTTGATACATGGATAAATGTAATTTTCTCTTACCAGTGTATCGCTTTGTGTACTTCGTCCATAGGAATTTCCAGCAATCAGTCCCAAAACGTTGCAGTTAGACAGCAAATGTTGTAAAAATGTTTGTTGTAAATCGTTACATTCAGTTCCTCAAAAAACAAAGCAGGCCTGCTTTGTTGCACAATCCACATTTTCTTGAAAACATGCCATTTTCAGCATTTAGCTTGCTGCCATAGCTCAAAGCAGGCACAAATTGTGTACAGCAACAAACAGAGAGCAGAAGTTGAGTGACATCCAGCCAGGCAATTATTCTGGAAGTGTACTTTCCTTGATTCAGACTAGATGGAGAGAAATTCAACAAAGATTGTAAAACAAGAGCCTGCAGTCCTTTACCTGTGGAGGACCGATTGCTAATGACGAGCAGCTGTGCAGGTGGGTAGGTGTTCAACAGGGGCAGGAACACTCTATGGGGTCTGCTAGTGGCCAGGTGAGGAATAGCAGATCTAATTAGAGGGTTGGATACAGGTGATGGAGAACAACAACTTCATTTCAAAGTTTCTTAGACTAAACCTCATGTATTAAAAATTAGATATAATAATGTTGCCTGTGTGCTCAAGTGGCCTTTATTTTGTAACCAATTCTTCCAAAACCTAGTCTGTTTGTCAAAAGCTTACAAATGCAGACAGATATGAAAACTCTTTCCACTTTTGAATCTTTTCCTCTCTTGGAAGATTAAGCAGAATCTGATATGGTGAGCCAGAGAAAATGTCTGCAGTGTTTACTATGACCCCGAAAAGGAAAGAAAGCAAAAGCAGTAATTGGTTTCACTCTGTCCATATTATTGTGTGATAGACTCACCAGAATTGCAATAGAGCTAAGAGAAACTTGAAACAGACTAGATGTTGGCATACACTTGAGAGTAACTCTGTCATGAAACTCTTTTCAAACACAAATGGGTGAGAACAGAGAAAAGTGACTCGCTGCGTTGGGAGTGTGGCTTTGTCTTTCAAAAGAAATCCAGCTTCAGTCACTCACGTATGCACTGAGGACACAGGACATCTGTCTGAACATATGCTGTATGTGGTGACATGCAGCTTCAAAGTGCAACTTAAAAATGCATTGAGTATAATGGACATTCATTGTAACATCTCTCTGTATAGCTTAGTTTACTTTGAACTAATCTAATCTTTGATATATGTTGTGACATTTATCAAACTATGATACTTTACTCAGCACCATTGGCAATTTCTTTAGACTTTGAATTAGGGGATTTGGGGAAATTACTTTGCGCCATATTTACCTTTAAGTTGTATTCTTTTAACACACAATACAAGTTTTTTCTTGGTAGTATTCTTTTTGGATATATTTGTAATCTTGTTCTCCGCTGCCACTCTCCCTGTAGCGATGGGAGTTCTGCTTGTACAACCAAGAAAGAGATTCATATGATAATATATTCTAGTAATTTATTCTTTGGTGACCCTTTATCACCTAAATAATTACAAGCTGATAGAGTTGTAACTTTCAGCATTCAGTTATTTAAAAAGGCCATAATGTAAGATCGCCTGTCAACTCCAACTTTGTTTTCTGCGACAATCTGACTCTGTTCTGACAGGCGTGTTTTCAAGGGTGACATCTTCAAAACTCTTTGATAACACATCAAAAAACTAAAGAAGCAAATCTGAGTAAGAGCCACTGCCATTTTATTGTATTTAAGACTTGTTTCTAGAAAACATTCAAACACAGTTTATGATGACCAAAGTGCTGTGTAAAAGTAACAATGTTAAATAAAAAAGTATAAAGATAACACAAAGAGAACATACCAACAACAAGCAGCAATTCACAAATACAGAATAATAGACATGGTAACAGAATGAGGGATTAGTGAATTAAAAAGGCCAATGAATAAAAATGTGCATTTAGCCTGGATTTAAAAAGAAAGAGAAAGAGGGAGCACATCTGATAGGGGCAGATGGTTTCACAGCTGTGGAACTTCAGCAACTGCAAGGGCTCTTCCACCTTTTAGTTTGAGTTGTGATCATAGGACACGCAGGTGATATTTGTCGTCAGATTTAAAAGACCTCTTAAGATCTGTGACATAGAATGGGATGTGGCCATTGAAAGCCTTGAAGGCAATCCGCAGGGTCCTGAATAGGATTCTCAAGTAAAGAGGGAGCCAAGGAAGAGAGCCTTTAAACAGGCTTATTGGGGTAATTACATCACAGGCAACATCCTTGAAATTTTGGACCATCTGTAAGTGAGGTAATGAAGAGTGGGAAAGGCCTTCATGTAAGGAATTGGAATAGTCCTGTCTGGATGTAATGAAGGTGTGAATTACTTTTTCCACATCGTGGAAGGACAAAATTGGCTTCAGTTGAATGGCTGAATGTACTGATAGTAAAATATATAATAATATATAATATATAATATAATATTTTAAACACCAAAACTGATTAGTTTGCCAGGACAAAGCTCAGAATCAAACATGATTTGACTTCACATTCGGGGGAGGTGACCTAGATAATTACTTCAGTTTTGTTATTCAAATGGATGCAAGACCTACAAGGATGGGCAGTAAAGAAAGTATTATTTTGTCTGTTGTGATTTTATTTTTTTTTTACTTTTCCAATTTACAAAAAATAGTCAAACACAAAATAAGCCAAGGGCTTCAACCTTTCCGTTTTTTTGTTGTGGACGGTGTAAACATGTACGTTCTTGTCAATTGAATATTTATTTTTTTATTTATTTTTTTTATTTATCCTTTATTTAACCAGGTAATACCCATTGAGATTAAAAATCTCTTTTGCAAGTATGGAATTAAATTTTCACGCCTTTGTTCAATATAATGTAAACCATAAAAAAACATTCATTCATTCATTCATTCATTCATTCACTCATGCAACTATGTTATGAATTTAGTTTCAATCATTACAACTTATTTTTTTTTTAAATGTTCCAAAATCAAAAACCGAATTACTCTCATAACCACAATATTAGAAGAAAGTGTTGATAACGTTTGCGTGTATGGAGATATACTGTACATGGAAAAGCTGGGCATGTTTTCTGTAATGAGAAAACAACTAGAGTTAAATAGGGGGTTAATTTAGACTTAGCTAAATTATTAGTTTAGTACATTCAGTGTCAAGCCAGTTCAACATGTGAATCTGTGATGGTGGCCCACCCGTTGACCCTTGGTTTATTGTGAAATGCAGTGAGAAGATTTTACTGTTGCAAGAGCTATTTAACTTCTCACCCTAACCCTGGCTTCCACCTGGTAAAAAGAGCACCTCTGCCCTTGCCAGTTGAGTTATTCCACGCCATTTGGCGGTGATACACCGTAGTACTCAACAATGCAAACACGGTACACAAGTAAATATGAAATAATACACTGCCACAATAATATTCAGTATGATGTGGGTGCACACTGAGAAAAACTCTTAGGATTATTTAACTTTTGTTACAGACCTTTCTCATCAGTGTGTCTCATCCCAATGTGCATGCATATATGTGCACACACACACACACACACACACACACACACACACACACACACACACACATGCGCTGCAGAAGTAATATTTTGTTTTTCAGTAATCCTCCTCCTGCCTCTCCTTCTCTGAGATCTGCAGTATCCATTACATTGGCCCTTGCAATCCCCCCAAGATTGCTTCATCATCCATCTATATCAGTCTCTCACTTTATTTCCCAACCTACTGTATCCTTCCATCTCTCACTGTTTTCCTCTCATATACCCTCTCTCCTTCTCCTCTTCTATGTCTCAGCTAAATTATTAATAGAAACCAACCTCTCAGACATCAGTGGGTTGTAAATGACCGCAGCCTCTTTTCCCCCACTTCACAAAGATAAAAAGAGAGATAATAAAGGTAGAATAGGAGAAACATAGAAAGAGAGAGTGAAGAAATAATCAGAAACAAGATAGAAAGGAAAAGTGATTAAAGCGAGGGGAGAAGGGGAGAGACTAGAGACCCCACTCAATAAATCAGAGCAAGCCGTCACTGTCCAGACTCTCTTTATTGGTCACTGAGGATCAGCTAGTATTAGTCACCGGGGTCTTGCTGTGTGTGATTGGGTGGTTGAGTGGGTAATGTGTGTGTGTGTGTGTGTG
>NC_048430.1:4382468-4399346 GCF_013103735.1 Etheostoma cragini
CCTGGCTCCTATTTCAGCTGTGTAAGGTAGCAGCAGGGTCAACTCAAAACAAACAAGGAAAGGTTGATAGAAGCAGAGGCAGTCAGAAAGAGGTGTGTCTACTCCCTTCTAACAAGAGTGATTCGCATGCACGTGCACGCACACACACACACAAACCCACACACACACACACAACCACAGTTTGGACAATCAGAAGTCAGGCTGCTTCAGTTACACTAGTGAGCCCCCGGGATCCCCCACTCCTCTTCCAAATCCCTCCATCTTCAGGTGAGGAAGATTTGCGGATCATTGAGCGTTTAAGCTTTAAAGCACTGCTGACTGGCTGCTAACCTGCCACATGCTGCAGTGTGAGTTAATAGGAGTTAAAGGTACCCTGTGGGATCTCTTGAAAACACACAGTAAATTCTCTAACTTTGAGGTTTTTTATCAATTTTTTTGAAAACCTTCATTGTTACTTTAAATGTTTGGAAAGGCTAGTCTTCTTTTTCGCTTCCACTTGCTCATGGGCCGTAAATGCCAACAATTGTCAAAGTCAGGGGAGTAGTGTGAAACAGAGAGCAAATTATAATTCAAATCCATGCGATTCCACTCTCCATTATATTATGTGTGTATTATGACACAGCAGCCACTTAGGATACAACAGACCATAATGAATAGTAAAAAAAAAATCACAGTTTCAATTTTCTTATTTTTTTATTTCACAAATCTCATTGGACACAAAGATTTTGAGATCTCAGTTCACAGACTTCTGAAACATCAGTGCTTAAGACAGTGGTCATTATTATTTGACTACCGTAAAACAATAATAGAAGCATTTTCCCGTTAAATCATTGAAGCACTTTAATCTCAACTGCTTTGGTAATTGGCATTGGACTGTTGGAACAATCGTGGCCATTCTTTAACAGTCTTCTGAAGTTTTTGTTCATTTTGTTCAGCAAAGCCATAATTCAACCTCTGAAAAGGCATCATTTTGGATATGAATATTTCAAACACATGACAGCAATTAAATACACTTTCAGATAAAGATGAGGCAATGATATTTAGAAGAAAAATGTATCTAAATTTGACTTCCACAATCCCATCAATCGATTCTATTATTGAATGAAGAATTTTCCATTCCAGTGCTTCCAGCTGTGGGTGGTTTACATCTGGTGCAACTTGACGTTAGAGACAGTAGGTATCTCCTTTGAGATTAGAGTGAGGACACATATTGATTTCTAGTCTGATTTGTTTGAGGATTGAAAAAGAAAGAATTTGAATCAACAAGTGCCTCTCCACTCCGACACAGACACTGCTCAATGCCACACAATTGCATCTTTTTTGGCAAGGCCTTTTGACGCAACACAGTGCCAGCGTCTCAGCCCGGTTGCATGTGCAGCTCGGCAGCAGTGCAAAGCCATTATCACCTTCAGGCAGGGGGAATAGGAGAAACGGATTACTCCTGCAACAGTCAAATATTGCTTGACTCTGAACCATTATCCCAAAGCTCCCTCATTCACTTCTCAGCCTTGCATTCGTCACCATTAGATCCTTGAGCAGCTCTGCTGCCTTTCTACACACACAGCATGTGCAGACGCAGCTTGACGGCAGTCACTTTTCCCAATGGTGTGTGTGTACAGCGTGTGCGCGGCCAGCTAAGAAAAAAATGGCAGCAACAACCCAGTCTCACGGCAATTTGTGAAATGGTCACGTTATTTTGATCTATTAATTTGTCAACAGTGACACCATTTTATTGTTTATTTTGTCGTGGTCACCACAGAGTGAGAACTTCATGAACTATCATGAGACTGGGATGCAGCAGCCTTCTCTGGGCGACAACAAGGGCCGCGGGGACGCGATCTGCAGTGTCTCGAGTACGCAACAAGAGGGAAATGAAACGCCACACGCCGGCGACAACTGCCATGACACCGTGCTGCTCTGGGGGATGCAACAATGGGGATATGAAACACCACACGTGGAAGATGTTGACAACAACGGCTGCCGGGACATGATCCACTGTCTCTAGGGGATGCAAATAAAATAAATAAAACGCCACACGCTGGCGACAAAAACGGGACGGACCGCCACACATGGGACTGCGCTACAACAATGGGACGGTTGTGGTTAGGAGAAGAAGAACCCGGAAAGGAACTGCCACACGCGGGACGCCATCCTTGGTCTCCGGGGTGAAAGTCTTGTGTTGTTGGACCCGTCCACCACCCCGACCAATCTCCTTATGCAGATTTTCAACTTTTCAATACCACTCGCTACCCGGATCATGGTGTCGTCACGAAGGATGCTTCCCACTGAAATACATTCGTCCAAAATTTGTACTCATCACCGAGAAAAAATAAGAAAATCGTGCCCCTGTAAACAAATCAAAAGATTAAATAACGTCACCATTTCACCAACTGCCATGAGACTGGGCTCACGTACGCAACTCTACAGAGTAAGGGGAATTACACCATGTTGTACTCTAGTTTATTTTGTAATTTAATCCTCTTCTGGATGTTGTCAGGGTTTTGGGAAAATGGCTGAGTCCAGACAAACTTATGACTGACATTCAGCAGCAAAATGCTTCAGTCTGGGGCTCTTTTCACATGAGGAAACATAGTCAGCTCACTTCTGTCTTCATTTGTTTTTCTTAAATATGAGACACAAAACAATATTAAAAAAGCAATATGTTATATACAATATGATGTTTGAACCCCCAAAAGCATTCTGGGAAATATTCTTTCAAAAATACAAAGCTAGACAAAAGTAAGACGACGAGTAATAGAAATGTAAGTGTCAAGATGCACTTATATTAAGTATTTGGAGTTACACTATCAAAATATATATTTTCATATATTTATGTAAGGAAATATATGTATGTGCATTTCTACTTGTTTTGAAAATAATACCTGGCATGCATACAGCTAATGCATGTAGTGGCTCTGTTAAAAGCTTTTAAACAGATAGAAAGAATTAATGAAAATGTGTACTCGGAACCCTAATTTATCTAATATTTAAATAAACAAATTGCTCTCACACACAAATGGCTCACATTTAATTAATTTGGGCACATCATGCAAAGGTCAGTTTTTTTGTGGAAAAAATTGATTAATATACCCAGAAAAGAGCATTATGTGGGATGATTCTGACAAGTCTTATCAGTGTAAGTATTCAACTGACTAACTAGCTGGCAGAAACCCAAGAGACATTTTGTTTCCAGTGATCCAACATTATATTGACTCAAGCAATAATATTACGCTCTGGTAGATAAAAGGCCTTTTAAAAAGCCGTTTTGCATTTGGAAACAATAACAAGATTAGTGTGTCAGTCCAAGCTCCAGTGTCCGTTTGGCAGTTCACCAGCACACAGCTTGCTCATTTTCCACCTTTTGTTTGAGGACATTTGGCCATAATTACAATGGAGGAAGATGAACACACACACACATTTAAATTATTTTATGGGCATTTTTAGGCCTTTATTGAAAGGACAGATGAAGAGATGAAAGGGGGGAGAGAGGGAGAGTGACATGCAGCAAAGGGCTGCAGGTTGGAGTGAAACCCGGGCCCGCTGCGTCAGAGAGTAAACCTCTATGTATGGGGGCCAACTGAGCAACCCGGGCACCCTTTACAAACACACATTGATTAGATTTGATGTCACTGTCAGATCGGATTTCCCCACATATTTAAATCAAGTTAAACAGTTGGGCTTTACTTTTATTTTTACATTGTATAACGGTCAGGAGCCATCTTCTCTAACATTGTATTCATTCACACAAAACATAACAAATAAACACTTTCATTTTAGCTATTACTCAAACATTCATTAAATGTTGGCTTAAGCAATACAATAAAAAAAGAACTATATCACTTGGTCTTTCTGGTCATTATTTACGTGTGTATTCACTCGTCTCAAAGAAAGACACCTTTTTTCCCATTCCTAACTGTCCTAGAAAATGGAGTTCACAGTAATGAATAGACATTATTAAATACTCAAGAGAGATACTGGCTGCTATGTAGATACAGCTCGCACACATTTTAATAGGTCCTTGTCAAGTGGCTGAGAATAGAAGAACACTGCAGCCTGTACATTTGTAAATAGCGTAAATAACAGACAATGCCGACTTGGAGGAGTATCCAACTGTAGTGAAAATGCACCCTTGTATAATACACGGTATGCATATGCTTTGGCACATACTCCTTTAATCAACACCCTCACCCACAACTTTTAGTCAACATATATTCATTCATGCTCTTCTCATGTTATTTCTCTAATGGTCCCAAACTAACCAGAAGGCCCCTCTAGAAACAATCTAATGTCTGCCTCTCTGTTCAAGCCTTTGTGGTAGAGAGTTGCTCTGTTGTGCAACACATGTCTTGGATGTTAAAAAAAGGAGGAGGGCTGGGTTACAATAACACAACATCTTGAGTAAGTCAAAACTCAAATTAGCTTGTCAAACCCTCCTGATTGTGTGGAGGTGGTGCTAGTTTTTAAGGTCCATGACCCAAGACCGAACTAGCATTATAAGTGTAATAACAAATTAAATATCAAGCCGATGTAAATAAATACTTCTTTTCTGGCCATTTCAATCTGGCTGACCCTGGCTGTTAAAAGCCCGTAACCAATGGTAGCAGCATATTATTGTATAAACACACCTTTGTCAAAATATAATAAACACCACATCCTCTGAATTATTTTGCTTCTGACTTCCCATCCCTGTCTCTGACAGTGAGCCCCAAGCCCACTGATTCTCACTGAAGATGTAAATATTAAAAACAGTGTATAGTATTTCATACATAAAGGGTAATTAATTTCTTAAATTATTTTTAGTGGCAGATTTACACATACTTCCTGCTCTGGTGAGAATGTATGGCAGCAACATGGTGTACGCATGATTGATTTATTGAATCTGTAGACAACAGGATAAGAGTTTTGTATTGAAAGCGTTCTGGTTTCCATATGTAGTTTGAGTAGTATTGACCAATAACGTGTGAGCAGGCTTTGGTTATATGCAGGTAACCACTTCTTGTTGACAGCAAACACTGTGAAACGCATTGCCTGGAAATGCAATATTGATACCGATCAGCTGCCATCTCACAAAGATTTTAACTTTTCTTTTGCAGTCATACGCAGATATCTGTTTAAAGAGACGTCATCTATTTTTGTGTCTTAAGCTGCTCATTTGACCCAGCACACAGAAGAGGAAGTCTTGGCCCAGATATTCGCTGGCTACACAGTAACCCCCAAATATTAGCCATTGCTCTCAGAGGCTAAATTGTCGCCAGACCAATAGTTTGAGATTGATCAGAAATGAACTACAGTGGCCATTCAGTAGTAGTGAATGAAGCTACTTTGTAAATGAATGCTGTATGATTAATGCTACCATGTTATACTTTTGTTCATTCCGATTAATAAATAAGAATGTGCATTAATTAAGTTGCTTCCACAGCCTCCTGTGATAAAACGTCTTTCAGCAAAAGATTATACCCTGTGGCCTTAGCGGTGAACCAGTGGGGTACATGATTAGCTCAGCAGACAGCATGACCATTGACGAGTTGGTTAGTGCCACCCAATTTTCTTGGATATCTACTTTACAGAGCTGCATGAAGAGGATTATGCTATTAGATATCTCTCTAGGATATTTTAAGTCCAGTTTTGGATTTTTTTCTGCAGTTGTTGTTACAATTCATTTGATGGCTTCTTTCAGGGCAACATATAATATATAAAAGTGAAATAACAACAGTGATGGCAAAGTACCAGCAAAAATTAGTGACTGATCTCCGTTATTCAAAATGTGATGTGGACTACTGATGGTGCAGTGGATGGAGATATTGCATTCTCTGCTTCTTCTTCTATGCAATTCCCCTGCTGAATGTCAGTGCTAAGTGGTGAATGAAGAGATGTAGACACCAGTACTTGACCTTTAACAATGAAGTTTCAGACATTACCCCCCCCCCCCCCCCCCCCCCCCCCCCCCCCCTCCCCCCCCGCCCCCTCTCCATTTCTATTCCATAGCCTTGCTTATTACATCACAGGTCTCCAATAAGTGCTTAAAAAAGCATGAAACAAAGACAGCAGGAGATAGAGAGATCAAGCTTGACAGAGATGGATAAAAAGAGAGAGAGAGGTTGATGAAGTGAGAGGAGAGGAGCAGTATGGTGGAGAGAATGAACGCCATCAGTCAGTGAAATACACCCCATGCCATCGGCACCAAAGGAAAACATCACTGTTGTGGGGTGTCAAGTTGAGATGGACGATCGGGACATTTGCACTGTGTGAGATCCTCTTTCTGTGTGTGTGTGTGTGTGTGTGTGTGTGTGTGTGTCTATCTTAGTTTCTGTTAGTGTGTGTGAAAAAAAGAGAATGAATTGTTGTTTGATACATCACAGGCACAAAAGTAATGCCTTGCTGTGAGATCATTGCAAGCTGCCCACTGTGTGCACTACACTTCCCATGTACACACACACACACACACACACACACACACACACACACACACAAAGTCAAGCAATCAACACCATTACATTGGCTTGTGTAGCATAGCTAAAAGTGTGGAGCCGTAATTTGCTTGCGTGGCGTAAACCTTGTGGTGCAAATAAAGCAGTGTATCATGGGTATTTCTAGCAATGACCCTGTGTGGACTCTTATCATTTCTTTTTTTCTTTTTTTCTGTTTGGTTATAGAAGTGAATTTTTTGGTTAATGTCAAGATGATGCTGTATACATTTTTGGAAACTTTGAAGGAATGTTAGGAAAAGTTTGCAACAGTTGACAAAAACAGACTGGAGCATTGTGTGTGTCAATTAATACTAACATTGTTTTTGACTGTTGAAGTCAATGACTGCAGGCTAACTTTAGTAGCTAGCCATTATCTAGCAAGTTGCATGACATGATAACATCTCCTTTGTCGTCTAAATACATTCACCGTTTATTTTGATACGCATGTAAATGATCAGGAACAAAGAACAAAAATGTTGAATAGTGAATATTTTATACTGGGAAACTTTTGGTTTGGTTTGGCTCTAGAGACGGATGTCTGTGTTTGTGTGAGGAAGGTGGGGAGACAACAGAGTTCAAAGTGTAGGAATCAAGGAGAGACAGTGGGATTGCAGAGGGCATGAAGGGTATAAAATGGGGGGGGGTTTGTTGGCGAAGGGTTGGGGCGAACAAGAGGAGGAAATGAGGAGGAGCAGCGGTGGAGTGGAGGGAAGGGCAAGCCAACTAAGCACTTTCCTGTCCATTTTTCATCAGGCAGGCTAAATTAGGCTATGCTCATATCTCTCTCCCTCTTTCTCTCTTGTGTGAGCATCTGCTCACACAGTCTTGACACGTCTCTCTTCTCTCGGCGGTCCAAAGCGCGGTGTAACGTCGCTCTGAATACCCTTCTCAGCATCCTGCCTTTTCAGCGCCTCTGATTTATTAGTTGGTGGGTGCCGTCCATCACACCGTGATGCAGGGAAGCATCGTGTTTTCTCTGTTTGTGCACTTTGCCACTCTGTTCGATCCCCCTCCTCACCCCTCCCTCTCTTCCCTCTTTCTCTTCCTCCCCTTGTCCTCTTGTTGTGAGTGCATCTCTGTCATCTTGTTAGCAGTTTCATTTGGTGACCCGTTGACTCCTGGTTGACTTCTCCCCTCTGAAGCTTGTCATTTGTAGCCCCATAGTGTCTGCTACATGAACTGAATAGAAGCTGACATTTGAATCCCAGGGGGCTCTTTGGTCTATGTGCAACCTGTGGAGGCCAAAAATAGGCCCATCATATTTTTTAACCAATAGGTAAAATTTTAAAACAGTGACTGAAAGGGCAGTTTGTAGGATGCGAAAGTCAAACATATGTTGCTTAAAAAACATGCTACAATCTTAGATCACTGATTGTTTTTAATAATTCTCAGCTAATTAAACCAGATACTTCAAGGTGCTTTTGTGGCCAATTCTTAGAAAACTTTACACACATGCTCTCCAAAGAATTACAGGGGAACTTTAGTTCAATGCAACAACGTTTTAACATGCATGCAAAAAGTTAATATATCTACCATACATTACATTGGTTTTCTGGTTTGACTGCACACATTTCTTGTTTGTCAGTAGCTGTGGGTCTACCTTCAATGCTTTTTCTTCATGAATCTCAAAGTTTGGAGAATGGTTATATAGTTAAGTCTAATACTCAGTTTTGCTGAAACCAAACCAATAGTATGGTCAAGGCCTAAAATCTGAGGTTTGCTAACTATAACCTTCCGTAAAAAATCAATGCTTGCAAACCAAACTCATGCAATCCTGCAACATTCACGTAGCAAACGCTGCAACAAATTACATTTCTTCAGTTATTGCTTACTATTCTGCTGCAGCACAGCTTACTGATTTCACTTATCAAAAACAAATCTGATTCAGAACACAATACTTCAACATTAGACAACTGGACCTTTCAAAAAGGTTCATCTGTCAAAAGCTAATGACTTTGACTCAACCCCCAAAATTCACAAGTATCATATCAGTCATTTTGACTAATCCTAACAGTTTTTTACTGGCTTAACTGCCTGATGTGACACTTGACCATGGAAGTAAAACATTACAAGGAAAGGCAAGGAGGACCTGATAAAATTACAGATGTAGTCTAATTGTAAATTTAATTAATCTCTTAATATGACAACTTGTCTAATTCGTCCTCCCACTTCTCTTTTATCAGAGCTACATGTTCTGTATTGACTTCTTATTACAGTCCTGTCATGTTCTCTTCTTCACAGGGACTTCCCCCATCCAATGAGATCAATGCAATTAACTAAATGAATGAGGAACACCTCAACTGGCAGGTTACTCCCCTCAATTACCAACATGCTTTCCAGCTGACACCTGGGTAATAAGATAAGCAGGTAAAATGTCCTTAGACTAAGTGCTAACAATAAGGCACTCTTGGTGATGACTAAATGCCATTGCATGCTTGGGGAAAAGCGAAGGATTGGCAGCGACTAGAGAAGTCTTCTGCCAATGCCGCCTGAACACATCCAACATAGGTTCATAGTTTGAAACAAATGCAATTTGGTGGAGAAA
Source organism: Etheostoma cragini (assembly GCF_013103735.1). Taxonomy (NCBI): domain Eukaryota; kingdom Metazoa; phylum Chordata; class Actinopteri; order Perciformes; family Percidae; genus Etheostoma; species Etheostoma cragini. Next base: position 4,391,481 of record NC_048430.1, read on the forward strand.
GTAATGGGACTCTCCTGATATGAGGGAAATTGCTTTTTCAGCAGTGGTGCAATTAATCAGGAAAGCAATTCAAAATATCTCTCGGACTTGTCTCGGACTTGCTGGTATTTGGACTTGGACTTGATTACTGGTCACTTCTTTTTTAAACTACATCTGAAGTAAAGCGATATTGTCATTTAGTGGCTCAAATGTGCAGTACTGGTAACTACTGTAGCACTGGTAATAGAAGTGGATTGGTGTTGGTATTAGTTCTAACACTGCTATCATGAAGTATCACCATGTGTAATTCTATTTTCTTTAGATTACATTATATGAAACCAAGGGGAATGGCTTTACTCACAAATCCTGGATGTTGTGACACTTTTTTTCAACAACCCAAAACGATTGTCTTAATGATGCATGAGACTTTCTTGACTCAGACTCAAACCTTTTTGTATTCGGTCTTGACTTGGTCTCAACTAGTCCGGGTTTTGGATTTGTCATGGACTTGATAAAGCTGGTCTTGACCAAAGCCCTGGACTTAGATATTGTTGTTAATACACTTTTAAAGTACATGATTACATAAGTGAGCACAGTGGTGTGTCAAGTAATGAGAGGGACCCATGTAAAGATGCTAGCAGCACTTTCCTCTCATACAATGCTACTGTGAATTCTGGGTCCATGGAAAACCTCCAAATGCATGAATCACCAAATCCAAAAGAACAGACCCAAACAGAAAGAGAACACCGCAGCAGTATGACGCTCAAAAAGCCCACAAGCAGCTGTGTTCAAAAAGAGTAACGACCTCTAAGTTTCTACTCTACAGTTTAGCCAAAACAAGTGCAAACGTGCAATTGCTGTGAACACAAACTGGCATCCACACATTCCTGCATTTACATCCCACAACTTAACAAACACTTGACATCTATGCCAAATTTCAGCTTCCCAGGGTTAAAACTGTTTAAGCCAAATGGTCCGTACATTTTTGTAAACCAACTGACCGACAGAGCAAGCTTGAGAGCTGTTGGCCGCTGCTAAAAACAAAATGTTCAACTGCAATGGTAACACCCTATGATGCACAAGCACAAACCCTAGACCCACTGCAATGCAAGAGGATTTACAGGATCCAAGGCCCAAGTGGGTTCTTAGTTACAGGGTGTAGTCCCTTAAAACAAAGCTGGACCAGCATGACATAGCTGGTTAATCTATTTAGTTTGACGAAGCAGTACCTGATGTAAGCCTCATGTAATTAGTGCAAAAATGTAAACAAACTTGGGACTGTTATGCGATTGGATCACATCAAACATAACTTTTAGATAATCAGAATTCAAAAAGCCTTCAATGATTGCTTTAATAAAAGCTGCATTGAGGATTTTTTCCTTGAAGTGTTTAATGTATAGGTCTGTTGCGCTGCAACATTTACTCTGTCTGTCTTTACTCTGAAATATGAGATCAGTGAGAAAGAATCATCTCAATGCCACTATGATAACAAGACATCAAGCCTCATATTCAATGGTCCCTTTCTATTGAAATGTGTCCATTGCAGCATTAATCTAAATAAAAGTATTCCATTGAGAGAATCCCAACCATTTACAGACCCACTTTGACATACCATACTCATTGTGTCACAAAGTTTCAATCTATGATGATGGATTCTTATCAACAATAAGTACATTTTATGTCAGTTTTACCTCCACAGAAAGTGCTTTAGATCATTTGACTTAACTGTTTACAGCTTGTCTGCTTGTGTTTCATGCACCGTCTGATTTCACCGAAGCATTGCGTTCCCAGATCTCAGCAATTTGACTGAGTATGATTAATGTTGTAAATAATAGAAAAGATGGCCAACACTAACCAACGCTTTAATAAACCAAATATAATCTTTTAAGCTTCTGCACATGGGTGGTTTGTTCTCTACACCAAAAACAACAATATGTTGCAATTCATTTATACCTGCAGTGGCTTAAGTGCCTTTATGCAACAAGAACATTTAGAAAGGTGGGCCACTATCTCCATCGATTTCCTAATTTATCCTTCTTATGCAGTCACATTAAAAACCCTTTTTGTCAAGCACACCCATTTGTCCAGATGAAGAAACTGATAACTCTTATTTGTGGTTGAGAAACATTCAAGTGTATCAAGCTATCACCTATCACATTAGCTGCTGCTATTTTCATTATTGTTTAGCGGTTAACTTTGAGAAAGAGCTTTCCTGCCACTGTTTGCTGTTGTGAATATAGTTTAACGTAAATACACTGATATCTCTCAGGTATAATAGATGATCTCCAACCCTCTTCTCAGAGCATCCATGTCCTTTAGGTGCCATAAACAACTTGTTGTAAGTGCTTGATATTTGGGCTGTGTGCAAAGTGGTTCCGCATGTGGTTAGGTCTAGTCAGTGAAAGCAACATGGTTAAAGTTACTGTCTCATTTCATTTTCTAAGACAACACATATGAGATATGTGATAATTGTTCAATTCCAAACTATTGTCCAATAAGTGCTTTTTTTTAATTGACAACAAAACCTTTGCAATTATCCTAACTCCTGCTACTTTTCTGTTGCTGTACAGAGCAAAAACTTTCAGTTTTACTGGCCGGGGTGGGAATCGCTGAAATTTAGGGTAGATGGCATTCATCCCTAATGGCCCTAATCTGCCAAAATGACTGACGGTCATTTAAAAAAAATTAATCTTAATGACAAAAAAATGTTCGGTTAACACAACCTCTGCATCCAGTATTATTCCTCCCTGCCTTTGCACTTTCACACATTCACAAAGTGGGGAACCACAGGTAAAAAACACTGCTCCTTAGTGCTAATAGTGATTAGAACTTTCACAATTTGCCATCAAAGTTTCGGTCAAAACTTAATGCAGTATACATACTGGCTCATTAAATGGGATGATGATTAACATGATTAACAAATAATCATTTTCCATCCCATTCCATATTACAGAACTAAATACAATACCCCACAATCCACTCAATGTCACAAGTGTTACATGCCTCTCAGGACATGTTCACTGGAGAAAGCACATTATATGAAATGATGTCATCATTTGAATACACAGCCCCAGTGAAATCTCACACTTCTCCCGCTGACCCTTACACATTTTCCACTTCTCCTACAACCGCCGCAACATCTAAATCTGAACCAGCTAAATGATGTGCGCCTAAGGGCAAATATTACACAATCTACGTTGATACGCCTTGATGTGCTGTGCAAGCAAATGATTTATGAAATAGCTTCTCAGAATGCATTGCGTGATGCATTCCTGAGTTACAGCGTAGGTCACATCTTTTCACAGCCAAGTGACACGTGTTAAGGCCTCAGCTTTTACCTGTGAACGCCCATAGGAAAACACATATCAATTTCCTCTAGAAGCCCTGCAGGACGTATATCTGAGTGTTTCAGATAGGTGGCCTTTTGCAAATATTCTGATATTGATTTCACCCGCAACATTTAAGCTGTGGCTTTGAATCTGCTACGTCCTTAGAAGATTGTTCCAATGCAGATTAATGAGAAAATCCAGAACGTGTGTAACACCATAAAGGATATATTTGTCAGGCAGCTTTACAAAACACACCCACGCACACCCTTTCCTACTGCTCCTTTCTCTCTAACACACACACACAACCATGTGCATTTGTTTTCTTTTACAGCACCAGTGGTGGAATATAATGAAGTATATTTACTTATGCTCTTGAGGTACTGTGCAACATTTCAGAGAGAAATATTGTACTTTTTACTCCACTACTTTATTCTTACAGCTGTAGTTACTAGCTGCTTTACAAATTCTAATTTTTGCACAAAAACTACATGTAGTTTATAAAATGCAACATTTTGTTATAAATGCAACTACACACTTTTATTTAAGTAACATTTCAAATGTAGGACTTTTATTTGTAAGAGTATTTTTTCAGTGAGGTTTTAGTACTTTTACTTAAATAAATGATCTGAGTACTTCTTCCACCACAGAACACAAAAGCACTGAAATATGAGTCTTAATGTGTAACATGAGCCATGACATGCAGATGTGGGGAAGCTGCACTGTGCCACAACTAAGGTCTAGCTTAATATAACATTTCTCCAGATTCTAGATATTTTGGGATAAAAAATGATATTAATGTTGAACGTTGTTCTATAGATAAGAATGAGCAGGAACCACAAGCTCATAGCTAAGAAAAATAAGGACGCTTTTTTCATGTCAAGTGAAGTTAACGGAACAGTGAGGACAAAAATTGGTTTTATTTTCTAGCCACACGCAATCACACAGATTGAAGTGGCTGAGATTCAAATGACAAAGCTGGATGCCACCTTCAATATTTAAAATTCTAATTAATTCACGTCCAGTGTTCAGTGCATTTCAGACGCAAATGCACTGTAGTAAACACAACACTCAAGGCAAAATCATTTTAGCAAACTCTTTATTCTGAGAGGAAAATCAGGTTAAGTAGGTTTTGATAATAATAATGGGGAAAACTATTTAGTAGGCTTACTGTGTAAACAGAATTTATATATATATATATATATATATATGCAGATACAGAAGCTTTTGTTTGCATACAAACCAGGAATTGTTCCACACCCTGACTGCTTTATAACTTCCAGGTGTACTCCTGACACTGCCAGATGGATGCACCTAAGTCTTCTCACTGCAATACACAAAGTACAAGGATTCTGCTTCTGCACTCTGGCCAAAAAGCTTGAACTACACTCCATATGTCTAAACAAGGAGCCAAAACCTCAGGAAAAAGTGTTTGAACCCACTAGCATGTAATGCAAACGACAAAAGATTACTAGCTCTAACCAAATTCAGTGAATCTTTATCATCTAGTGCCTGAGCTGCTGGGTTTTAAGGCTTATTACCATAGGCAAATGGGGACAAAAGCTCTCTTTAATTACTCTGCTTCCCCAGTGGGTGATGGCAGCATTCTCAGGGAGCTTAGCAGTGGCTTCCAAGTAGCTCTCACCACATATCGGCTGGGGAGATACAACACATGCTGTTCTTAGCTTTCCTTCTTTTTTCCTCCTTATCACTTCCTCTCTCAATTTTGTGCTTGTTTCTTTTCCCCACCCTTTCTCCCTCACTGTCTCTTTGCAACATGCATCGTTGGCAGGCTGATTACTCAGAAAGAATTACAGAAAATTCCAAACTATGTGTTGAGAAACCAGAAAATGACTAACACTTGACCATATATTACCATCATATTTGACCACGTACAATTATAAAGGAAAGATTGCAATGAAATTGAAACTATTCTTCTAAGTAGTCACGGACAGTAGTCACAAGAAGTTCTTTACTTTAAAAGGATATAAACGTGTATGACATAGATAAGTACATTTCACTAGACAGCATGATCCAATCAAAATAAGATATGGAAGAAAAGGTTTTAGCATTTAATGTGATAAAAGGTATTTAACTGTTGGTAGTATAAAGGTATTAGACAAAAAAAATGCCCATTTTTGGACATCCTCAGATAAATAAAAAACTATCTCATTCAACTTATTAACTCACTCATGTGCATTATTATCATTTGATTAACTGTGTCATAATATTTCATCCGTGGAATACTCTGTATACTGTGTATTCAACCTTTCAATCTGTTTACTGATTATAGTTTGCCATTACTTTTTACTGTTTTTTATTATTTATCATGGTTTGCATTTTCTTTTAAAATGTTGCCTCTTATTAAATTATCCCTTTTGCTGTTGCTTTAACAGTAGAAACATATTCAACATGTACTACATTTACTTTTCTTAGTTTTCTCTCCGATGCAGGTCTTGCAGTTTTATAATCTTTGTGGTGGCTTTTCTTACAAGAATACATAAGCTTTTAAATGAGAGAGCTGTTTGGAATTTGCTGAAAGTGTCAGTTTCAAACATCAAGTCATGCGTTAATTCTTCTGTGTAGACTCAATCTTGATGTCCTAATTGTGTCTGACAAGACAAGTGTAAAATATCTTTCTTTTCTCTTGACCAAAAAATAGTATTTTGCCTTTTAAACACATTGTCCTTCACAGCCAGAAAACATTCTTCTGGCATTATCAGGGTGGTTTAAAGGGATTTACCCATGCACCTGGATTTCAAAAGTAGTCATCATAACCTGTGGGATTTCTGTGTGTGCAAGCGATGGATACAATAACGGAGACTGGATTGATAATAACAAGGACTTACAGTACGAGGAGCAAAGCCACCATGAAGACTTTCCATTCAAGGGGAACCTTCAAAACCTCCACCGTCTTCTTCTCTTCATGAGCTGTAGTTTCATCTGCGAAATGAAAATGCAAATTACATTTAGTAGTGTGTGAGTTTGAACTGGCAAGGCCAAACATTAAATTCAGTCTGATATTACCAGCAGGAAAGGGAGCAGGAAAAGTAAATCCCTATGCTGTGCGCTTGTCACATTAGTCTAATTATTCAATGCCTGTAATACAGGATGTAAAAAAGTGTATTCGGCCGATTACCACGCTAATTTGTTTCCATGAAATCATGTTGAACATAATGATGTACAACTCTCTTTAGGACTACTTTACACGGTAATACTGTTTTCGTACTTTCAGAATGGGACCATTTTGGAGACATTAGGCTTATTCGAGATGACCCTGGTCTGCGCAGAATCGATCACCGGCGATCGCCGCCCAATGCATGCTGGTTACATTTGTGTCCGACTTGATCCCGACTTGCTCTGACGGCATGCACACGTAGGCAATGATAACCGACTTTTAAGACCCGGGCGGACTCAGAGCATGCTGGGGAACGCCGAGCAGCTGATTGGTTCAGAATTGACTCAGCATTATGACATTTTATGTGAAGTTATTTTGATTTTGAATTTGAGGGATTTTCATTGCCATTTGTCTGTTGGATGGCTGATAGTTAGAAGTCAGAGATACTCAATCCGTTCAGATAACGGATCATCTACAGAGTGTTAATTAAAATCAGCAACAGATCGCATGTAGAGCATTTTGAGAGGTATTCTGTCATAATTAAAACCACTAGATACTTGTACAAGCTGATATATGGGTCTAATAAAATTAAATTGGAATTGGACCACAGTGTTTCTGTCTCTGTCTGTTCAGCCTGAAGGCTGCTGGAAATGGCTGGAAACTGTCCAACTTGAGAGCAGATTTTTGTCACTGCCCCCGGCTGCTGCCGCCTGCTCTTGTCCAATTTACAGGTGAGGCACAGTTCATCTTGAACGAGACTATTTAATCTGGATCCAAAGATTGCTACTGCACTATTGGACAGAAACTTTCTCAGCAATTAGCTTTTTCGCCAAATGCAATCTAGTGGCAGATCATATAAAACAACTGATACCTGACATTATGGCACCATGCGTCTAAGTTTGTGATAGCACATCAGCTTTCTCACCATAACCTTGATCTGCAGTGAAAGCCTCAAGAATGTGTGCATCAAACATGACAGAATTACATAGACTAAATGAAAAAGGTTGCCTATGAAGGTTTCTATATTGTTATTGGGCTGTTTATTATAGTTACTACTTTTATGTTGTACATTTCAAAATGTTGTAACAATATAGCATTGGCTACAAGCGAGAAGAACCTACAACCTTCCATTTCTATCAGAAGAGACCTCATTTTGAGGTCTGATGGCGTCTAGACACTGGTGGTGATGGTGATGAATGTAGAGGAGGCTGCGATCTGGATGAATAAGAAGAGGAGCGAGCTCTGCTGAGCTCAGACCTTGGAGCTGGAATTAATGAACTGGAGGTGAACAGGGAGGAGGAGGGTTGCAACGATTCACACTGAAATGAGATCCGACAGCAACAGAGAGGAAAACATTTAAATATTGACAGCAAGAATGTGATTGGCCAATAGAGATTGTGGCTAAACCAGGTTGATTTAACTAAAAGAGTAAACGCTCCCCAA
>NC_048430.1:4399446-4404567 GCF_013103735.1 Etheostoma cragini
GAAAGGTCACCATAAATATATTTATAATTCATTTTTACACTATATTGTCCCAATAAATAACATAAAGCACCATGTCAAATAGGGCAAATCTGTAAATAATTGTCCCAATGTGTCCTTTTGGGCTTTTGGGTATCCAAACTATTCTCCAACCACAGTTCTTGCAACTATATGGCAACTGGGAAAAGGTAGTAAAAAGGTAGTGAAATAAGTCAGAGATGCTTGAAAAAAATGTTCTGTTGAAAAATAATACATGGTCAAAATAATTCTACAGTCACTCTTGACGCCTTTTTGTTCGTAAATGCTAAGCTATGTAATTTGGTTTAGCTACAAACCGATTAAACCATGTCTCAAACAGAAGGAAATCAGAAGACCGGTTCCATCATTTGAGACTCCAGGGATGCACTGTGTTTCTCTTCTCTGAGACTGCCCCACAGTAAAATATCACTCGTAAAATAAGTCCCCGCTATTGCTCTCTTTGTTATCGTTCTTTGGTTTTTATGGGTCCAAGTGCAGTTTTGCCTTGGTCAGGTGATAACAAACTGGGCAGGGGAGAGATACATATGTCTGGCGTTTGTCAATGCGGGTCCGGCTATGAAACATTGAGTCAGCTAAAAGGTTTAAGCTCCGTCAGCACCCTGCAGTGCCTTTACGGTTTAATACAAAGAGCTGAGACCGGCTGACAGAGAGACTTGCAGCTGCAAGCTCATAAAACACACACACGGTCACACTTACAGAAAGACATGTTAAAGTATGTTGCACTTTACACGTTATAATCTCTCAATTAATTATCCCTCACAGCCACTGTTTATAATTCATGGCAGTATTGTATTAAAGGAACCTTGTAGAGTTGAGAGGTCAGCTGTTGGTGGGTAATCCATCAAAGAGATTTATATTTAGTTTTTGACAAATTACATTTTTGTTGTTTACATATTTGCTTACAGTTGCTTTTGGAAACTCCTTGTTGGTTCAAAGACTTTACCAAGATTTTGAGACTTGAAATTCGGTTGCAGAGTGGCACAAATTCCCCTTTTATTATTTTAACCCTAATGTAGCTGCCAATAAAAATTCAAACAATTTGGATAGCTGCTGCCTTTTGGCAGTTTTTGTTATTGCTGTTGTTGTCAAGGTTGCTTTCAGACGGAGAGACACAAAGCAGGGAGTCCAAATAAAGCAAAAGAAATTACAGAAAATGTAAAAAAAAAAAGATTCATATTGTGATGCTAGATAGCCGGACTTTTATTCACAAGTAAGTGTCAATGCAACTTTATATCCTCTTTTTGTAAAACCCTGGTAAAATGTGATGTCCTGGAGAGCTCCTTTACAAAAACCCAGAACACAGGCACACAAACAGTATTGCAGAGGCCCATAGAGAAAATACTGTATATATGCACAAATTGTAATAAGGAATACAAAAAAATTAAGAAACTGAAGAAGTTTTTTTTTAAATGCATGATTGAAAGCATCCTATTAGCAGGTTGATGTGCAGTGTTGCCATTTGTAGCATCAAAGCACGTGGTGAAATAATCTTCCCGGTCATAATTTCACACAGACCAATGGAATTGCATTTTAGATGTGTTTTCTGGGCTGATCTGTCAGAAATCCGGTCATAGGATAAAGTAAGTCATGTAAATATTACTCCGATCCGAACCCCCTCTCCGCATGTGCACTCACAGTTTCACACACAAAGCAATACAGTTTCTCCCAACCATATGCCTGCATGAATTTGAAAGGAGCTTTCTGCCAGTGGCACAGTTTCAATAACAAGCCACAGGACGTCCGCATGACGTATTTCCCCTCTCATCCTTTTGTATTCTGTTGAGTTATGTGCTTACTCATCCTTCGTGTATTCACTGGAGCTTGTGTTTTATGTTTCGGCTGGAAATATGAGGAGGAATTCAAATGACTCAGCCAACTAGCGCAGTTATTGTCATGGAGTCACAATGGCACAAGTTGAATCTCAGTTAATTTAGTTAATTTTATGCTATTGCAAGTCATTTTGTCTCTCTCCGCTCAAATGTGTGCTCACATTTGGGCGAACGGAGCATGGAGAAATCGCCTGCTCGAGGCATTGGTTCATCAGCTTTCCTGCACTGTGAATGTGATTGCTAATGGATTCTCCAGAGGTCTGGCAATGATCAAAGAGGATTGGATGGACAAATAGTATTAATGAAGTGTTACAAATGACTTCTTACCTCCAGTCTTGGATAAAAGTTGCCATAATGCATTGGTCAAGACATTGTGTTGCCTGAAGATGTGACCAATTAAAGACAAATTGGAAAGCCTCCTCAACAGCTCTCGTCCCATTACCTTGTACAACAATCCTAAGGAAGACTGCATGGATAGTTAGTCATTATTCAATGGGCAGGCAGAAGATGGACATGGAAAATGGCAAAATGGACTTGAGGTGTATGCATAAGTGTGGAGGATATTTGCATCTTAGTGGATTTTGGCTCTCTGAGTCTGTACTGCAGTGTCTCAAACTAAATGCTATGCTCACAATGATAATTTGACCATGCTGATCTTTAGCAGTTGTAATGTTTATGATTTTCCCCATCTGAGGTAAACCCACCAACAACAATGGACTTGTTTGAACTTACTTTGATGTCTCACAATTCAAAAGGGCTTTGGCAAAGACCTGACCTGATCCAGTGATTGGGACTTGAGAAACTCTTGAGGACTCTTGAGATTGCATACAAAGATGAAAAGGTTTTTGGCAAATGGAGAGTGCCCTCTCTACTAGTGGTAATTTTGTCATCTATTTTTAATTTAGTTTTGGTCTTATGCCAAATGTCCTTGTTAGTTTCAATCATATTTAGTCATTCACATATCTGTTTGTGTTAGTCAAGTTTAAGTCTAATAAAAGTGTCGTCATTTTAGTCTTTTTAGTTCTAGTTTTAGTCAAAACATTTTAGTCTTTTTTTTAAATAATTCTTTTCTAAGTTTATTTCTGATAACTTTTTCAGTCAAATATTGTTTCACACATCTCAAATTTTGGTTGAGTGTCATAAAACCTGACAATATACACTTGTTTAATGATTTTGTTGAATGCAACTTTGTTAAATGCGTCTGGATTTATATCGAGCCTCTTCCTTCATGCAAATACAACCGTACACAGACATGTAAGATAACCGCCAGGACTCTTGGGCTCTACGGCACATTGTTTTGTTGCCAGCAGTTGCATGGCCTACATTTCTCTGGCCGTTCTGCAAGCTGTTGAGTGGCTTCGCCAGTAGGCTGAAAGTCTGTCTCCTTCCCTTGCCCGGGGCTACGCGTTGTAGCTGCTTCTCCAGCAGGCTGAAGCGGGCCTCCTCCCTCCCTGCCCGGGCCACATAGCCACCTGGATTTGTGGCGGCTAGATGAAAAAAAGAGGATACAATCTCTAGATGAGCCACCCCTGATTGAACTGCGGGGCTCTAATTAGACACTGCACTAGTTCTATTTCACGATGAAAAAGTAGAGATGATTGTGGACAAAAACAGAGAGATATTTTATTGTAAGCCAAATGTTTTGGTCTCATTTTTTGAATGTTAACTTAGTCTTAGTCAGTGTTTTTTGGACTTTGGTGTAGTTTCATCATCGTCTCGTCTTAGTCATGGAAAAAAAGGTTGTTGACAAAATTAACACTACTCTCTACTTGATAGATCATCAACTCAGCAAATATAATACCTGTAAAACCATACATCTGAGGGATATCAACAAGGATTTGTTTTATGAAAAGGACTTCCTTTCAACATTGCCCCTATCTGATCTAATGACTTGCATATATCATTCCTATAGCACTTTACTCTGTTTGCAAATGGAAAAGATGTTGCAGCACAAGCTTGTGATGGTTCATCTGAAGAGCACATTACAGTGTTTAAGTTAAAAGGTTACTTAATGGACGTCAGTTCCCACAGTTTTGTGTGAAAGCAGCTACAACAGGCAAAGGGCACAGGTTTTTTGGGCTGTCAAGATGTTTAAGTAGGTCTAAGTGAAAGGTTAAAGCCAGCAGGTCAAGACACACCGGCTGATGGATGTCTGCTGCCCTTAAAGGAAGACACCATACAAGAAATAGGAGACACAAGGATAGAGACAACGAATCTAAAGGGGCACAGTCATAAATCTTACCTTTTTAGGGACAGAGACTGGCAACAAGGAGCTGGTCAAAACTGGGACATGATGCTACGTCCATATGGGAAATTAAAAATACATGGAGTCAGTATTTTAATTTGACTACCATTTTTATAATTAAAAGCCTACAAATCTTCAAGGGGGGAAATACAGTATATCACCAGGCTAGCATTAGAGGGGGGGTACAAAAACTCCATTGTTGCCTTTTTAGTTCCCATTGTCGCTGACCTGTGGGCAAAAGTCAAAACCAAGATAATACTGGGGACTGGCAGCAACTGAACCGGAGGATTTTCTCATCTTTATCGCCAACATTCAATAGCTTTTTGAGTGTTCAAGCCATTCACAATGAGAAGTGGCAGACCAACTGCCGCTTGGACCAGCTGTGCCACCAACTGGAACTCTCCTCAGGCTGGTTCTAAGGCCTTCCAAATAGGAAAACTGTGTGGGACAGTTAAACTCTGGGATGAAATTTGGTCCGTAAATGAAAGTATAGTTTATCTGCATGATTACAGAAAAAACATGTTTCCGAAAGCTCCATGTCAAACTCAAATAGTTTGATAATGCAGAGAACTACAGGGACGCTTTCTAAAGGGTAAAATGCATAAAATCCACAAACAGGAAATTAACAAATAAAGAATGAGCTCTATATGAGGTACCAAACTGCCAATGTGCAAACTTGATGGTATCTGAAAGCATAAAAGGCTCCAGCCATGCCTGTGTGTTCAGCTCAGCCTCTGACTGAACTCAGCAGAATTACCAGTGTGTCCTGTCATTCCTCTCCACTCTCTCTTATCTCCGTAATCCCATCATTTTATTTTTTTTTATTAGGCCACCTCTAAAATTATTAGAGCAGTCAAGTCATATGGAACAAACATAAAGAAAAAAACTTGGCAGTGGATGAGTGACCAGCCATTTAAGCTTACCCTATGTACACATATATATATATATACACTCACCGGCCACTTTATTAGGTACCCCATGCTAGTAACGGGTTGGACCCCCTTTTGCCTT
>NC_048430.1:4404667-4482149 GCF_013103735.1 Etheostoma cragini
TATTTGCAACACAGGATATTTGAGGCGGTTAATATTAACAGTAACACAAACTGAGTGCTTCAGCTTACATGAACTGTGTCATGCTCAGGTCAGTTTGAACAATTAGAAACAGACTGTCAGGTTTAGGTCAAGCTCAGTTACTATTCTCTCAGACTCAGGTTGGGTCCAGACAGAAATATGCGGCCTGAGCCACACTCTAATAGTAACGACAGATTTCTTCTCTAACATGCTTGAATACCAGGCATGAACACCACTGCACTGAACACGTGTCATTGTACATGGAGTTAAAAACTCTCTTGAGTTTGATTGGAATTTTGTCCTGAAAGAAGTATTTCCCAATGTTCCTGATATTATTTCATGAAACTGGGCTGTCTATGCAGTATAATGGCTCATACCATTTTAAAATTGATTTTACATGTGTAGAGAAAACAGAGAAAAGAATATGTCCTTTCAATAAAAAGGTAGAAAACCTAAATCCAACTACCAGAATGCAATACGCCGCAGCAGACCAATAAACGCTCCCACTGGTGGGTGACATAATGCAAGCTGTTCTGTATTGACACAGACTGGTGGCCAGCTACTAACAATGTCCTATTACAGTTAAATGGTGAGATACAAAATCTTTCTGGGAACATTTTAGTTGAGAAATAGGCAATGCCAAAATAAAATCTTGGTTGATATTGTATTTCATCAGCACTGCCTACTGTACAGTTTCATCTGGGTTCGGTCTGTATTTGACAAAAAGAAAGATATGCATTTGCATCTCTCTCTGTACATATGTGGAAGTGCAGTCTGTGGTTCAAACAGGCCATAGGGCCAATTGGCAAACCACCAAGTGATGCATTTGGAGAAATAAACTACTCTGTTTCATCCCAGTTTTCAAAGTGTTCAGACAAAATCTTACAATCTTCGCAGGATATGTGTAAGTGATGCATCAAAATAAGTGGAAGTAAAAATTATTAAATATTTATGTGACTAGCGGCACACAGGGAATGCAAAAAGTCAGGCCTGATGGTTGTTTCCACTCCACGATTGAAGATGTGAGAAAATAGACAACTGAGCTTTTTTCTACTGATTTAATTTTCTTATCTTTATCAGAAAATACCAATTCATTAAACGATTCTCCAGCTATTGCTTCTCTATAAAACATGATTACAAAGCAAGAAGGAAATGGAACATTTATACTCAACTCCATTACAGCACACATTAGCTGAAAAAGCAGCAGCAAATTGGCAACAAGTGCCCTCTAAAGATCAGCATATGGGTAAATATGATAACAATGATTATATTACATGGATTTTGTCTGGCTGGCCTTGAACTTACTCTGCGCTCTGTTGTTGTCTTTGCTTTCTGTGTGGTCGATGGTTGGTGATCGATAAGAGGCTGTCATTTTTATTTGCACGCTCCCTTCCCTTTTCAGGCTTGTTTGTGAATTTGATGGGAATCATTTCTGGTTTTTGATTGATGACACTGAATGGAGACCAGATAAGTATTAAAGGCCAACAACCACTGGGACTCCAAACTCCTAAAAAATTAATTGTCCTTATCCTTAAGTGACTTTTCCTAAACACTCTGCCTTGGAATGCAGTTTTGAATTGTACTGTAGATTACTGTGTCCGTTGGCAAACAAAAATAATGTGTACATACAACATATTGTCATGAACAGTCTATATAAAGTATAAGACATTACATACTGCCCTACTCGGTGTAATATAATGCTTCATGATCATTTTCATGTTTTGTCACCTTTATGGAATTTGTGCTCCTTTAGGGTAAAGGAAGCATGTCAATACTTATGTATTCATTGAGTTTAAAAAGGTTAGTTGATTTGAAATAATAATAATAAAACAATGTCACACATGAACCAGTGGGGTTTGTGAGATCACAAACTGTGAGGTGTGCAGTGTGCAAACCATCTCCTGTGTCAACAAATTAACCACCCAGACCTTGTTCCTAGAGAGATAAGTCATTACCCGCATGACCACAGATGTGCATTAAGATGGTTTTCCAACATGATCAGCCCAGGTGTCATAGACTGGAAAAGTGTCCAAACACGTGGGATGAAACGAGACATGGTAATATTATTAACCAGAGGGTGTCATTACCTATTCCTCAACCTCAACATCTGCTTCTGACTATAAGAAAACTGTAACAGTGGATGAACTTAACACAGCCGGATTAGATGGGAGGTGTAAGTTATTCACAGTTAGCCATAGGGCAGAATGTTCATGCACAGCGTTGTTATGCAAGTCGAGGGGCTGGTTTTTAATTTAAAATGTATTCATAAAGAGAAAAAGCACTAAACGAGGATTTTTATAAGTTACAAATGTAACAAACTATAGTGCTGCTTTTTCTGGGAGTGCTCACTTGCTGACTTTCTGCTTTCTAAACCACATCGACTGACGTTCAAGATCCCAATGTTCTCCTTTAGTTGCTCCCAGTCATTCCAAGTCAAATGTGTTGTCTATGAATAAAAAAGGATAAAGGACGTTGTTGATTTTGCATCCTATTTTCTTTACATATAGAGAATTTCAAAAAACATCAATTTACATACAAGGACAAGTTTGGAATTCATTTACCGACATGTTCACTGTACGCACACACACACACACACACACAAACACACACACACAGGCTGTCGACACATTTCAGTAATTACAGAATATATTAGAAAGATCAGAAGACTCTCCATGATCCTCGGTGAGAATGGGCCAGCTGTTTGCGCTCCGAGCGTTCTTTGGTCTCTGCGTTACCATCAGAGCATTGTTGCATATAGTCGGATGCTGAGGCAGCACTTCCTGTGATGAGGTGGGAGGTGAAAGGTTTTTTCTTCTTCTTTTTTGATTGTTTTTTCATCTTCTCTTTAAAGTTTGCCTGCACCCTGCACCCTGAAGTGAAGTTGTTATTAGTTGGGATGGGCCACATATACTGCTGCCAGCCAGAGTAACTAAATTTTTGCAGCTCCAAAAAGGATCATCTGACACTTCATCTGAAAAGTAGATTAGGCTATACAGCAAAACTGTTGGAGAGAAACGGCATCTACAGCAAGGCTAAGATGTAGTATAGGAATGGAGGCACTTTATTACCCTTAACTCAAGGAGGATCAATAGATGTTCCTCTTGTCTTGATTGTCAGCGAGATGATATAATCAAACAACTATTTATTAGAAAGTGGTAAGAAGATTTATTTTTGTAACAAATAATAAAATATAAAAAATAAAAACTTGTCTCAATGTGTTTACAGCACTGAAATTAAAAGTCATATCTGACTTTGATAGTATAACTATTTATAACTCAAATGCTAAATAAACCAATGGGGTAGAGGGTAATTGAGCAATAACAATGTCTAGTCTGTTATAGCGAGCGGGTTATTGAAGTACTGTGAGATGAACAGCTAGGATAGAGGGCTGCATGGCAGAATTACCGGTGCTATTATAGAGTGTGCAGTCAGTAATGGCTATCCTGACTGTAATGGCTCAGATGGTTGATAGGGTAATGGTAGAAATGGCTGGCATTTGGTATTGTGCATCATCATCATCATTGGTGTTTCATAGCAACTGCATGTCAGAATAAATCTGTGATGTTTGCTATATTTTCAAATATATAGACATTTCATTTTTTATTTAAACACTTTATTCAAAATTATTGAGCAGCCTCTCTGTAGCCTGCATGCAAAATGAGGGCAAAAAAAAGATGAGAATTGAAGCAGTTTCATCGACTCAGAGTTTCTCTCATCTGCGTAATGCTGTTTGGATTCAACTTAAAAACCAAAGTCCCCCCTGTTGCCTTAATGTTAGAGCTGCATTAACCAGACTAATTAGATCAAAGCTGGTTCATGTGGATAAAAATGTTAAACTGTCTGAGGCAAGGTAACAACACAAGAGAAGAGAGTCAGCTCTTCATTTGACACAAATGTTTTAGAGCTGTGGCTGCTCCACTTTTGCTTCATCAAAAGAAATACTTTATTAAAGAAACACAACAAGCTACCATCATCCATCATATTTAATTCTCAAACAATGGGACATATGCTAACATCCTGATCATATTTCTTTAAAAACTTTAACAAATTAATTTATCTCAAGTTGCTTCATAACAGCTCATGTTCAAAAAATGCATTTGATTCTGAAACAAGTCAACATTTTAGTTGGCTGAAGTTAAAATGTTTGACATTTACACATTCACATTGCAAGAGGAAATATATTTTGAAGGAGTTAAGGAATTATAATTGAGGAAATGTTAATTAGCCAATGTGTAAAATGCAAAATGTTAAAACAAAAGGTTTCTCCATAATGTTTTCCTAACATATGGGCTCTTGAACCAAAGCAGGACTTATGAGTTTTATCAAAATGTAATTTCTTGCTCAAGGACACTATTTGCAGAGATTCTAATGAGTAATTGGGCATAAGTACAGTAACTCATTCCCCACTGGAAATTACACCCCATCAATACTCACATGTAAAAGTATTAAATAATTAAAATTTATTTATGCCTATTTGTTGTTGCTGCAACCAAAAAATTTGCACACATTTTCTGATAAAAATTCCGGTAAAAATTCCGGTAAAATCCCCTATGATAATCCAGCAGTAGTGGGGTGATTTCACTCTTCACACTTTGAGATACCTTAGCCTGTACAACTGCATCCTGGGATATCGCAACTCTCAATTGAAGTGATGCGGAAAATGATGGAAGCACCTTGAAGCCATTACGAGAGGGATTTCTGCACTGACTCTCTTAGTCCCATTAAGCTCTCACACTTTTCACACACGTATGAGCAAGTACATGCAGACATTATTTTCACGTGCTCAGAATTTGGAGCACCTTTTTCCACCTTCTCCTTGTATTTTCTTTCCACAGTTAGCACCCATTATTTTCCCCTTGTGCCCCTTCACAGTTTGAGTTCAGCTCATTTATGTCCCCTGTGATGTATGTGTCACACTGGCAAAATTTAAGCGGAAACACACATACAAAGAAGCATAAACACATCCACCCACGCACAACGCGCACACACACACTCCATTCCCTATGTCAGCTAGCCACAGTGTGATCTGATAAATGGTTTTTGGTGCAGGTGCTTTTTTCATTAATACACCCTCACATACCTTGCCTCATAGCACCCTACAGCTATTACACATATTGCAAAGAAAATAGATAGAAAAGAAAGAGTGAAGTAAAAAGAAAGAGGTGAACAGAATTATAAAAATAAATATTTTTCCCGTTGAGAACCTCAGGTGTTTCAGTTAACCAAGTTATTTGTTTGGAAACGTTCTTGTTTTTACCTCAGAGTTTTAATGGGTGTATTGATTTCTCGATAGGGAATATTTGTATTGAGCAATGTGTCACTTAAAATGATGCATGAACCTATCATGTCCCAAGTTTGCAATATTGCACCACTATCCATTTGTGTTGTTCGTCTTGCAAATACAGGTATTGACATTTAGAATGAACCAGACTCACTGGTTTGTCAGCTGTTCTTGTTCATCACTTTGTTGTTTATCACAGTAATTTCAGAGAGGAATTTGCACCAGCATAGAGCAGGGATTAGGGAAATAGTGTTTCATTATCAGCTTTTTAATAGGCGGGAAGAAACACAATATTAGCCATACAATCAAGGAGTGAAAACTATATCACCAATCTTGAATGCTGCAAACATGTAGCTAAATTATTAATGTATACTCTGTGTTGATCCCCTCAGGAGAAATTACAATTTACACTCTGTTGTCATTACACACAGGCCTGAAATACATACACATGCCCAGGTCCTATGTATGCAATAAAGATGACTAATATGACTTCCATGTTAAAAGCCCCACATGTCAGCAGTTAGGCAGAATGGATAGCAAAAAAAGCCATTGGACTCACAGTTGACTTGCGTTGCAGTTAGTGCAGGGATTCAGTCATCATTAGCGTTATTGCTGCAATGTGGGAGATGGCCTTGAACTTCACTCACCCATTTCCATGCCACATTTTATGTATGTATATATCCAAGTAATCATACTTCCACTTAATAATAATGAGCATTTTGGAAAATAGGGTGAATCTACAGCATCTCATCGAAAATGAAATGGATGGGCCATTTCTTGCATCCGGCGCAGCGCAGCGTAACGCCCAACGCAAGCAAGTGTCTTTGCTAGTTTGAATTTCCCATCCTGCACCCAACCTGTGCCACTCTGTGCGCCCATGGGCATGCTGGTCTTTCAGTGAGGTGTGTTCAGGTGAATTCTTGGCGTAATGCTATCTTGAGGCAGCGGAAAGTGATCGCACCATCGACCAACAAAAAACCTGATCTAAAGTCAATAACGCAGCATCTCATTGCTATTTCAACAGCGCATTGGTAAAATGCACCTAGGCTTGTGCACACCGAGTGCACACTATGCTTCTTTCACAAACAGGGATGCACAGCAGCACAAAAACCTGCAAAAGATCAAAAATAAAAATGTTACAATCTTAAATAGTATTATGATATGACCTGCTTGCATGCTATTACTTTACACACAAGCAGATCACCTTCTTGTCCTGAAAATCTCTTCTTCCTGCTCAGCAAATCCAGCATTATAATAGCAATGCACCAAGGTACACACCTGGCTCTTAAAGGAAATGGGATAGTAAACTCTCATTGGTTTATTGTATATTGCACCCAAAACACACCTAGGATTAATTAAGACAATGAGTACAACCCTTTGAACCAAGCTTCACACTGTGCGCTTCAATAATTTAAATAGGGCCCAATATCTTAACCCCACAGGGCTGCACAAAGTCAGCATGAGGTTATTAGAAAACCAAGAGTTTTTTGAAGAGTCAGCGCAGCTTTGAGTCAGGGGCAGCAAACTGACATGTCATACCTTTATGCCCCACAAGGAGCTTGTGGTTGACATGTCCCAGCGTACGCAGAACCCAGAGCCAACCCAGTTTTTTTTTTTTAGGAATTACAACTTCTTTGAGCTGGGCCGAGGACAAGTGGATCTCCCCCAGGAGGAGCCGGTAAAGGGGACGGGTTGTCTGCTGTTTCAACCGCCACTGTGACCCTCCCAAAGGGATTTTGTCAAATTAAAAGCCAACAGACCAGATGTTGTCAGCACTGCTTGTGAAAGGGAAAGAAGAGCAGCTCCCACGATGATTCAAAAATGTGAATGTTATTCTGAAATAAAGTAAACTAAGAACCTTTCTCAACAATTCAGATTTTGTGATATGAAAGTATCAAGTCTGGAACCACATACTTTATTTTAATTTCAACCAATTTAGTTGGGGATCTTCGTGGGTTGTTTTTTTAACAGTCCGCCCATCTTTCAAGCACTTTCTCTTTTATCTGCAGTGTGTAACACCTACCATTTCTTAAGTGTAGCAGCTGCAATTGCTCTGTCTTTTATTTTTAGAGTGCTGCTACTCTGTGGTCTTAGCACTCAAAATAAGAGATGTGGTATACAGCAAGACATTGGGCTACCTGAGGCCTTTAAGCTGTCTTCCATCCATCCTCAAGTGCTTTTTGTATGATTGATGCAGCATGTAGTCTACTCACCTTTTATTTGCAATAAGAGACAATAGGAGTAAAGATGGCTGTGATTAGAAATGTCATTCCCTTTAAGAAGCTTTCTCCTAACATCAGACATTTGGTAAAAATGAGTCAATTTTTACTCTGACTTTAAAGCATACACTTGAGCCTCTTTAGCATTTTACATATCAACGTCTGAAGTAAATAAGAGTTTAAGATCAACAATACCTCGGAGCCAGGATTAAACCCTGTGTTAACATTTGTGATTGACTTAGCTCTTGGCTAGATGCTGCTGTTATAAAACCTCTGATTGGCAGATTATAATACCATGTACTTAAAATGTGACCTAAGAGCTAGAGGGGAAGGGATGCTAAAACAATACATCTGTTATGGTATGAATGTTCCTTCAAGGCATCTAATCAAATTCTACCTTTGTAGCATATCATTATTATTCTTCATCTGATTATTTATTTGAGCCCCCAAAAAGAGGAAAACATTGCTGGAGTGAGAATCACAAGAGTGGCAAACTACTGCTACATACCCACACTGCGGTCCAATACGTTTCTCAATTGGAACAACAGGAGGATGGTGATGCTCAAGGACATTTGTCTTTTAGTTTGAGGACAGAATACTTTGTATGAATTTATTTTTTTCTATACAGATTTCCTTAACTGCTAAGCATATTCAAAGCATCCACCTTCCAGTGACAAGCTCTCTTATCAGCACAGCAGAGAATGGAACCATTGTCCATCAACCGTGACAAATGAATACATGCTAAAACATTATCTGCACTCCGTCTTAACACTGAATGACTATGGTCTATCAATATTCGGTCTGTAGCACTGCTGAATATGTTCAGTATGTGGAATTTTAATTTTTAAGTAATAAAGGTGGCTGATAAAAATGCCAGGCAATTTTATCCTGCGTTTCTTTTCTTGGATGAGCAATTACTTGTGTGGTGATTGTGCTCTGTTTGTATTGAGTCAAACCCACATGGTCTTCTCCAAGGGCCTGTTGCACGAAAGTAGAACAAAGATATCCAGGATAAGTGAAAAAGCGCAGCTTGACTTAGGTGATCTGCTAATCGTGGCTTAATTGGTCGCACGTTTGCTAATCCAGGATGAGAAGGTGAAGCTATGTCAAGCCCAGTGTAGATAACTGGAATAAGTGCACGTTCACAACTTTCTTAAATTGACCACAGTACCGTTCAAAGATTTATTGATGCAAAAATGGGGGAGACGCATGCGGCATATGTTTCACCCAGTGAGCAGCAGCTTTTAATGGAAAGTAATGAGGAGGTGAAGAATAGAATTTGCAAAAAGGGAAAAGTGTAAAATGTCTTTGAGTAGGGTTACGAAGGAGCAGAATTAGGACCCAAAAGCAAAGAAGAAAGGCAGGCAGGGGATTGAGTAGTAAAAGGATTATTAACACAGAGAGTCCACAGAAGTACAAAAACAAAAATCTAAAACCTCAAAAAATGCCCAAGGAATAAGATGATCAAAAAACAGGAACACTGACACTTGAGGTAAAAACAAATCACAAGGAAGGGAAATGTGGAAAACACCTCCTGGAACGCTCAAACTCAAAAAACGATCTAACAAAAGACAACAGGAGCACAGACACTAAATACACTGGTTAATGAGATAACGAAAGGCTGGGAAACAGGTGGAAGACATCAGGTAATCACAGGAGCGGAACAATCACAGGAAAACACAGGAAGCAAAACCTAAGACAAGACAACACAGAAAACCAGACTATCAAAATAAAACAGGAAATCAGAACAGGACAAAAACTAGAAAAAAAAGTAAGTGATTTTTATGCACACCGAGCATAAATGTAAAACAGTGTATTATTCCTATTTTTTATTCTTCTGACAAGTGACAGCACCAAAATAAAAAGATTAAAAAGCTTTTTGGTGTTCCTTTTGTGATGAATGTGCACTACAATATATACGTACTTAGGCCACGTTATTGGTCTAGTGATTTGAGACTTATTGAAAAGGTTAAGTAAAACCTTATAAAAAACATTAAGCCTACATCTTAAGCAGTAACACAAACTATCTTGTATTAGAGAAGGACAAGCAACAAGAAAATGAAATCATGACTGTATTGGTCTCTTACCAGTCATTAATGTCTTCTGGGAATTTAGCTACAATGTCCCACTTAATCTCCGGAGAGCGTCCTGTATAAACCTGAAGCTGAGACCACGGATGCTACGCTGCTCACCTCTACTTTTACAGAGAGAGTGGACACTGACGCGATGCCCAGGTCTGCCGACAGGCAGCAGCCGTGTTCAACGCCCGCTCGCCAGGCAGCCGGGTGGTGTTGCTAAGAACTTGCAATGTATAACTATTATCAGACTGGCCCTCCCGGCCTCGACACACTACCGGCCCACTGGGAAAAAATCGGACTCTCCCGATTGCCACTCCGCGTCTGGTTGCCAATGCAACCATTTCTAACCATCTAAACAACTGCAATAGTAGGGTTCAAATCAAACTTGGGACAACAATAAAGAAAAGTAAAGCGTGTTATCACAAATAAAGCAGAACAAATTCAGAAGACAACGGAATAACTGTTAACCCTTGAGACTCCAGGATTAATCTTACCCTGGCTGTTAGTCTGCTCTGGAACAGGCTAGCCGTAAAGAATAAATCTCCATGGTTACTTGGCCGGGTTTAATTCAACCAA
Source organism: Etheostoma cragini (assembly GCF_013103735.1). Taxonomy (NCBI): domain Eukaryota; kingdom Metazoa; phylum Chordata; class Actinopteri; order Perciformes; family Percidae; genus Etheostoma; species Etheostoma cragini. The sequence continues at coordinate 4,414,840 of NC_048430.1, forward strand.
CCAATTTTCGTGCAACAGGCCCCAGATAGAAGTTGACATTGTTCACACATACTGTTATTTTTTTATGTTCAAACTGATTTTAACACCGTAGCTGGAATAGCAAATGAAAAGAAATCGTACAAACTAACACACCCACATACTATATGTCCGAAATTAGCTATTGGCATGTTTGTGTTACTTCAAGACATAATTTGATCATCTGCAATTCTTCACACATTTACAATCATGAAAAGTGATCACATTGATCTGTCAGCAGAGGGCCATTTTCCCATTCTGCATAGATTCAAGTCAATACATAACATTTGCACTTAGTCATTTCCTTACTGAAAATATGTTTCCATTAAATCCATGCATATATAAAATACTATGTCCAAGAAAGCATATAGGCCTGTATTTACAGTCTGGTTTGAAAAGTAGGGCAAAGAATAGTGGTGTTCCTATTTTCAGAGGATTATATGATTCTCCTTTGGGGAGTAAAATAACTGCATCTTATTTACATCTGACAGTTGTCTCCACACTGATGAATACATAAGTGGTTATAAAGGAAGAGCCCCACATGTTCGTGAACCATATTCACAACCCTAAAACTGAAACTAAACCTGTTTTATAAGACAATGTAACTGTGATAAAATTGCCCGTGAATCCCACTTTGTTATTCCTTTCAGCCAAATAAATGCAACATCGTCTCCTGTGAAACAACCTGAGGGAGAAATGAACCAGCGGGATGGCCACTTAAGCTGTTTAAAACAAGAGATGTACAAAACATCAGTCTGAAGTGATTGTGTTACATGACTGGAGAGAGCTGCCGGCGACTGCTAAATAAAACATTCCTAGATTCCCCTTGTGAAATCCTAAATACAGTCGACACCATAGGCTGAAGACTGGGGATTAAGACCCAGATATGTAACCCACCCCTAAAACAAGCTTTAAAATATACGCCACACAAAAGCAGCGGATGCAGTAGCAGACAGCAAAACAATAGGTTTGACACCTCTTCCAAGATAGCTGTGCGTGTATTTTTTTATTCATACATTGTAGTAGTATATATAACATGATTTGACAGAAAACATGAGCTATGTGTGGTCCATCCCATTTACAGGGCAAGCAATGCATATACATGTTTAATGGATAATATTTAAATCTTACTACAAAAACATTTAAAACAATCTAAGTATCTGAATATAATCATAATATCATCCCAAAAACTTGTTGGGTGCAAATATCTGACCTCACATAATTTATTTTGCCAATTTGAATGATACAATATCACAAGAAGCTGTTATTGCAACTCCTAGCATCACTGTTGTTGTAGTGTATTGATCCATAAGTTATTGCACCAGAGAATGTAAATTATGTATGTGAAGTTGTTTATTATATTGGGATTGACATTTAGATAATCCTAGCTGGCCTGTAGGTTAATTATATTGTTTTGTGTGAGAAGTATATGAGCTAAAATACTCAATACACAACAGTGTACTTATTGGTATACAAAACTAAAGTTGCAAAAAAGAGTGAATGGTGAATTAGAATCATATCAAATTACATAACCCATTGCTTACAATCAATAGCCATGCATTTTAACGCACTTCTTGCTATGTGAATGTACTGTATTAGTATTAATACAGCATCCATTTTTAACAGGCAAGGATAAACATGATCACCCAGCACTCATCTACATCGGGCTTGGTGGTAAAGTATTTCTTGCAGCTGTTTTCATTTTGAAAAAGCCAGAATCCAGGTAGGAGGGGGAGCTTCAAGTTGCTGAATAGGATATGACTCGGCTCAGGCCGGATTCGCCTGCTTCATTCACAGACTTTAACTCCTATTGTTTTTTTTATTGTTTTTTTAACAACCAACCTGACACGCCAATCATGGCTCTTTCCACATATTTTTCACTTTTTTCTCTGATCCTGTTTTCATACATGAAAAAAGAGTAATAACAAAATGAAAAGCCTCTTTAAGGTCACTTTCACACATGTAGTTTGGGTGCTTATGTATTTGAGGTGCTCAAAGCTGGAAACATTTGAAAGTAACAGTTTTACGAGGGCGTTCTAGAGCTGCCTCACTGCCACACACAAAACAATTAGATGGCTGTGAGGTTTAAGTAGTAGTAATATGTCAAAGTTCAAAAGAGCAGGGGCAACGTGGCATAAGGGGCCCTTCTTCTGTTCCTTGCATGGCAGCTGGATTCTTGCAGCATCACAGGATCATGTGAGGATTGCAGGATCACATATCAGATAAAAATCCATCTTGTCAGACTTCAAGTAATGCATTTGTGTGTGAACTACCAGCTAACAAGCGCCAATTAGCGTCTGTTGAGGTGCTACTGGCAGCTATGGATGTTAAGTGTGTGACAGCCCCAACTGTTTGTTCAAAACAACAACGGCAGATGTGATAGACAGATTTCATCCAACCACCTGCCAGGTGTTTTTTAAAGCTCCCTGATCTTTTCCAAATGGTTTCCAATGATGGTTTCTCAGATTGCAATGAACCATTTAGTGTGTCAGGTCAGCTTCTTCTAAGCATATTATAGGATTCATATTTGCTCTAAATGAATCACTTAGGTTGCAGTAATGCTAACCAAAAGAGACACTTTCAAAAAGATCACCAAAAAAGGCACCTTGAGGCTACTTGGGCTGCTCAAGTGATTGCTAAAGCAAAGCTTAAAAAACTCATTTAATTTGGCTTTTCACAAAAACCGTATTGATGTAAGTTTCAGGCAGAGCTAACTTTGTAATTTACAGATCAAAAATATGACAATTACAATTTGCTCTTCAGGTGTTCATAATGCCTTCCAGCTTTTAAAATGGTTTCTCTTTCAGCTGCAACATGTCAGTGTGATCAGTTATGTTGCCTTTAATTAAAAGACCTCCTGCTGAACCCTACTTCTTTCTAAAGACATCTCAGTGTGAAGATTTACCTTGAAGACCTACATTAAAGGGATCATCAATCAAAAATCTCTTTGAAATCTCACACGGTGACAGCGTAGCTTAACACAGGGATTACACGTTACTAATGAGAAAATAAATGTTGGCCTGTGTCTGGACGGAAAATCACGGCCTGAGTGTGTCTGGGCAGCCGGGACAGTGCACTTCTCCAAGCTGACATTTATAATCAAAGGCTGACATCTGTCATCACTCCCTGAGGGGCCTTGTCTGTTGTGATTACAGTTTATATGAAGCATATTTGCATAACAAGTGCAGTTGACTCCATTTTTTGGGACGTTTTGTATTTATGTCAAGAATCAGCGTTCAAGGCTCTGTATGCACCTGGAAATAAACTGTGTTTTTAAAAAGGGTTTTCTCCCCTTCTGATAATTGATCAGAGAGCAGAACAGGATACCTTTCATGCCATCTGTCTGATTATAGCTATTTTGAAAGGCTGACTCATGGTAATAGACATGGTGATATGCCTGGAAAATGAGAAAATTATAGAGGGAACAACCAGAGCCTTGTCCCCTGGTATTTTCTAAATACCAAGAGGTCATGGTAATTTTACATTATCCCCTTTGCCAAATGAGGTCAGAGCAAGAAAAGTAGGTACAAGTTATGCAATCGATTATTCTAACACATTGACACATGGCAACAGATTATGTAATGCTGCTATTGTTGTTGAAGAGACTTTTTTCCCCAGCCTGGCAGGCACATGGCTCTAAGAGTTAATAATATCGGTCAGTTGGTCAATTAGTCTGCCTTTTTTAGTCTGAAATATCTCTCTCACTATCAGATGGATTGCCTTGGAATTTTGTACACACAGCTGTGGTCCCGAGAAGATGACACCTAATGACCCTCCCTTTAGTAATAATGATGGTAGGTTTACATTGATGGTTTTGTTTGAAATGTCTTAACAACTATTGGACGGATTGACAATATATTAAGTTATCCAGGCTGGGTTTCAAAATTACCCAGTACCAAGTAGTGTCTAAACTTCCGAAAACACTTGCAACCAATCACTGCAAGTGTCATGCGTGGTGTATTTCAAGTAGTCAGCAGTTTAGCTGACATGATGGGTATCAAATAAACTCGAAATAAACTATGAAATGTAGTACTCCATTGGCATGGTATTATATTAATGGCATTGGTATGGCAATTGTTTTAAACAATGTCTAGCCCTAAAGTGGATGAATTCCAGGGATTTTGGTGATCCCCTGATTTTTACATGTTACATTATCTTTGATCATCATCATTGATTAACTTTGTGATTTGTAAATGTAAATGGGTTTCAGTACATTTCAAAGACTAAATTAATATAATTAATTGAGAACCTTATTAAAACAATCTTAAATCCTAGCTCTAGAACATTATTCTTCCATGCATTAGTATTGCTATTGTAAGCATGCTGATGTTTGCATTTAGCTGATGCAACTTATTGTGCTGCATTTCAATACAGTAATACAGTAATACTTCTCATTGCTATCCATTGTGTTGCAGATTTCATGGAATGCTGCCTTAATGATAAGCCAAACAATCTTTTCCCCCTCCAAAAAAAATGATTTCTGTTATTTCACAATACAAATGGCACCTGATTTCATGCTTTCCTGCGTTGCTGTGTTTCAAATGCATTCCAACGCCATGGCCAGGTAACAAATAGCTGTAATACTGCCATCCCTGGTAAAGCTTTGTGAATGCACAGCAACATTTCCATGCTGAGCACCACTGGGTCCCCCCTCATCAAATATATTACCCCTGCATCCCTCCTCCTTAGCACCACACTGCGCTGCCGGCTATTTATAGCACAAACATATTGATCACTCTCTGCACCACCCTCTATCACTCTGTCCGGAGTAAGAGCGCAAAAGAGAGTGAATGCACTTTATGACCATGCATGTCCATGCGTGTGTGTTTACGTGTGTGCTTGGGAGTGGAGGATTGACAGTGTTTGTGTGTAGATACAGTACAGATATTTATATGTGTGTGTGTGTGTGTGTGTGTGTGTGTGTGTGTGTGTGTGTGCATGTGCTTGTGCTGAGAGAGATGGCTGCCCTGTAATTCAGTTCCAGACAGAGTAACATCTGATTAAACAGCCTCATGGGGCTGTAAAACTCCTAGATATAAAAATAGGCAAAGCACTTTACTACTACTACACAACGGTATGACCAATTTTTTAGCTGCAATACAGATATCAGCCTCCAACATCGATTCACTTGCTTTAAAGACATAAAATAAACACAATAACCTTTTTAATCTATCATATTGGCTTCATATTCAGCCACATTAAGAAGGAAAGACAAATTAATACAACTCATGATGCACAAAAAGTCATGAAGGTGCAATATGTAATACTGACAACTAGTGATTAAATAGTTGCAGTACAATGCAGTACAAATTCAAAATACTGGAGAGAGTCGTCTCCCCCGCCCCGTCCTCCCCAGACTCGAAGTTCATGGATTCATGGTTGCCAGGCTGAGACTGCAGCATCCACATGGCGTTTGCTAGAAGCTTGTCTCACGTAGCTAGATATGACTTCACAGCACAGTGGAGTTGGTAACAAAAGATGCAGGCAATATCACATATGTCACACAAATGTCATACAATTTTATTCATGTCACATTATGCTCATGTGGAGCTCAGTACCCAACTAACAGACACACTTCCTAGGCTTATGTCTCCTTAATATCTGATGATTGGGTCATTTTTTGATTACTTACTTATTTTTTGATTACTTACAGTAAATATGTTACACATTGGACCTTTAAAGGAAAATACGTCACAACATGTTGCTATTGTAAATATTATTGTAATACCTGTATTTGTAACTTTATCCAGCACAGGATCATAAAAAATCAGTTTGTATACATTCACTTTTACAAGCCACTGTTATTTTTAGTAATAGCATCACAAGACGTCGTGATTATGATTGACACTTCCCCCTAAAGCAACCATGTAAATCTTTTTGATTTTGCAGGCTTGCAGCATGTGTTTTCACACATTCTTTTTTTACCTTCACTGACAGGTTGGAATCCTTCAGTATGAGTCAGAGAAGCTGTCACTGCCTGCCAATCAGAGCCGGGTATTATAGCTCTCCAGTATTTTTTAATGTCAAGCTCAGTAAGGATAAAATGACCATCAGGATTTTATTTGCTCTACCTGTACATTGTTTCAATCATCTGACTGAAAAAAAAGTATATGTTGGTAAGATTACAACATTTGATGTTTAGTGCCACAGTAAACAAGGTACCTTCATTCCCAGGGGTTTAAATTCCGCCTGGGATGCTTTATCTTATGTCATCCCTCCTGTCAAAGCTCAACCTGCTTGATAAACAACATATAGAAATATCAGATATCAATACCATGTTTGGTTCTTACTATCTCCAAAATGACTAAGATTAGACATTAGCAAATGCCTATACTACGGTCCTGCAGTACAGTAATAGCCACTGTTTGCTCCCACATCAGTAGCTGTCTCATCAGATTTGATAATCAAAAAAGGACAGCAGTGCTAACAAGCATATCTTTTTGGCGAATATGTTTCTCGGAGTCCCTGTGGAAACTGTGATTGCAGTAAAGCTTGAAAATCTGCTTGGGGTTTCGGGGGCTAAAATAAAAGGGTTTGTGGGTGTTTATCAAGCTGTCCCAAAGCTGCAGCATGGAGGCAAAGACAGAGTTTGTCCTTATGCTTGGCTTGAGTGTGTTGAACATGGCAGCTGTTTGGTAGCAGGGATTCCCATCATGATGTGTGTGGGAATGTATTGCAAGGGAAAACAAGCAAACAATATATTATTGCACACTGAGGAATATTGGCTTCAGTTGGCTTTACTAGAATTGTATTTGCATTTTTTAAAGGTCTGCTTCCTTGATTTAAACAGGTTTCCTTTCATTTTAATGCAGTCTATCATTTGACATTTGAAAATGTTTCAAGCAGTACTGCTTTGTCTTTATTATTACGATTTTGATTGACTAATGCATTAAATAATTAAGCCTTGTAAACTGGGGAAAAAGTTAACACATTTCAACTGAAAGTGCTTTAAAAAAAAACTGTGTTTGTTTTATATATATAATTTATTTTAATGTTTTTTTTTTGTTTTTTTTTTGATGCTGCCAAAGTTCCCCCTTCAAAAAATGGTGATATACCGAAGACAGATTGTTATTCCTTTTTTCCCCAGGTAGGTAGAAAGTAAAGTAAAGAAAGTAAAGTAAAGTAAAAAAAACTCTGCTCCCTCCTTAGTGAGCTACCCATTTTTGGTCACCCTCCAAGCAATGTGGGCTATCTAACAGAATTCAGGAATCTATTCCAACCATCCCAAACAGGGAGAAACTGTTCATCCCCCACCTGCACTATCCAGCTCTGGTCATGTCGAACTGCCAGTACCTGGAGGTGCCAGTCCCGACACACATGCGCTCTCAACCATGTCCACCAACACGGCCCTTTACACCTAAATAAGTTATATTCACTTTCAAGGTGAATTGTTAGAATTAAAAAACACCCAATAAGATGAAAGGTTGTGAGAACTAGGAGAATAAGGAGAAGTTGAGCATTAATCACATTTTCTTTTGTCTTGCCCTTATTATGATGAGTTGAGAACACCCATCTTACATTAAATGTCTGTTCAAAAAGCCTGAAACGTTCTATTGTACTGATGATGACAAAATGGAGTGGTTGTTTAGATTTAATATATTTTAAGTTGGAGACTTCTGTTTCCAGAGCATGGCAAAAAAAGACAAGAAGGTTTATTTGTTAAATAGATGTTGCTATTATGGTATCTGGTCGCTAATTATTCGTATCCATTTGGGCTGGGCATAACTTTTGTGTGCATGACACAATAACTGAATGATTCAAAAAAATGTTCAGTGTTAGTGTTAGTGCTCCGAGCCAACACTGCTTTAATTAAGCTAAAAAGGTTTCTGGTATAATGCAGTATACAGTGTACTGGATTGTACTGCGCATAGCAGAGGACGCTTACATTCAGCACCAGCTGAGGAAGGAGCTTTTCTATAGAGCAGCTGCAATATTGCCCAAGGGGTTACATTTAGTGCTTTAATCCCACAGGAACAACTTGTTGCCAGGAATAGTTTGTCACTGATCATGTGCCTGCTATTGGGAGCTTTGCCAATCAATATTATCCAAAAACTGGACGAGCAAGATACCATTGGTTTGCCCCCGTTTGCATGCAGGCCGCTGTCTGGCCAGGAGCCAGTGTCTCAGGCCAGATGCGTGGGTTAGGGAATTACTCTGCTAGTGTTGGTACAGCTAAGGTGAGGCGTTGTGGGCCAGAGATGTGTTCTGGGAAAAAATTTAATCAATGTGTTAATGTTTTTTTTGTATCAAATAAGTTTTATAAATACAAAACCTGAATAGCAGCATGCATGTTTCCCTTTTGATGCATATGCTCACCTACTTGTTCTGGTGTTAGGTTCAAAACGTGCACACGGACACAGACGTTGTCTTTATGGTTTGCAAAGGGGGAGAGGACTGAAGTCTTCCCAAAGTGCTTTCCCTTTGCTCTGCCTTTTTATTGAAGTTATATGAATGGGTGTAGACATAAAGTTCTTTTACATATATGGGCGTAAACATGTAGATGTTTTACATAATGGGTGTAGTATATCTAATTCTCTGCTTCATCATTGGTTGAGCTGTGGCTGGGTGCTGGCAAGTTTAGAACTCAGCATCTTCACCAAGTTGGATAGAGGAGCAGTCTGCTTTTACTCATTTGTCACAGTAACAACCCCCACCCGAGTGTCTTATCTTATCTCTCAGTCTTACTCTGCTAGCTTGACATTCCTGTGTTCTAAAGTTGCCTCACCCAAAAAGCGTTTTCTCACCGAAAGCATTTCTCCTTTTCTTTATAGGCTTTGTGTATTCACACAATAACTATTTAACATTATAACTTTGTACAGTTCCTACATCTGGCTATCATTTTTGAGTGTTATCCCTTTCTGGCCTTTTCTGCCCTTTGTTTCTGTTGCCTCTATTGTCATGTCTGTCAGCCTTTTTATGGTAATCCCCAACTGCTGTCTTTCACTATGGTGTGTTTGTTCACACTGTGACTCTCTTGTTATACCCCTTGGTATACAAGTGTTTAAGTAGTGGCAGCATACTGAATTCTGATGCACCGCTCTGTGAAGGGGGAATATGTACATGTCCAGACACAACAACAACTGTACTGCATGTATAATAAGTGTGGTTACACTGCACACAACCATGGTTTTGGTTGAACTTAAAGCTACACTAATCAATAGTTTCATATAAACAATGGACAACATACTTTTGGTTTGCAGCCCTCTTATCAACCCCGTCTTGAGCCTCAGCAGGAATCTAGTTTCAGTGGAAAAAGAACTGATAAACCCACAGTACATGCCAGACAAAGGTAACAACAAGCTGGTTAACATAGTGGAACATTTTGCCACTAAAAGGCCAAGTACTCCCCCCAAATATTGGGAGAAATCAAAACTAAGCTACTGTAAAAGAACAGTGAATATTGGACATTAGGTGGCCTTAATCACAACTCAAAGTGGATGCTAATGTTGCTCAAGCAAACTCGTTTTTGTAATATCAACTTTGTGTGCTAATAATTTGTCAACGCCTAGGTTTCCATGCAAGGCAAGAACAACATTTAACCATATTAGGAGTTGGTTTATTGAATAAAACAGGTGATGTCACTGATTTTCCAGTCAGGTGGCATTAATCCATTGCAAAAGAAGAACATGCAACAAGATGAGATATTTAAGATTGTCAGTTAAATCACAAATGATGGAAGAATTTTATAAGACACGATGGAAAGACGGCATTTGTTTTTATGTAAGGAAGTCTCCACAATGATCTAAGGTTTTCATCTGACGCTATTGTTCCTCTCTTCAGTGGAGGGACACAAACAAGAAAAAAGAAAAACAACAAAGATGTCAGTTATGTGAAGTTATTTTTTGTACTTTTGTTTTTTTCATGATATAAATCATGACAAAATAGGTGTAAAGACAGAAAGACATGCATAACCAGACAGCTTGATGACTTAATAAGGCTCAAACGTTTACACCAGGAGTAGAGAGAGTGAGAGTAGAGTTTAGTTGTTCAAAGTTGACGATAATATGCAAGCAGTCAGTAGAGGTTAAAGGTCCGAGGCAGCAGACCAGTAGACAGGCAAAAAAAGCAGGCAGGCAAAATGACATGAACGCAACTCCAGGAAAAAACAATGGAAAAACTGACAAATAACTGGGGCTAGAGAGCAGGTTTTTTACTAGAGGAGCTAATGAGGGGATGAGAAACATTGTGTGTGTGTGTGTGTGTGTGTGTGTGTGTGTGTGTCTGTGTGTCTGTGTGTGTGTGTGGGGTCAGGTAGGAAAACATTGGCGACTGATAGGTAGGGAATGATAGGTTCTTACATGAACGATTTAGTTGGTGGCAGACTGGAAACAGAACAAAGGTGAAGGGAAACCAAAGACCTACACAGAAGTGATAAAATCAATTGTGTCATTGCTCTTCGAACAAAAAGTATGAAAATGAAAGCCTGCTTTGTGACAAAAAAAAATCTTGTCATTCTTCATCTTCTTCATTTAAGAAATTGATGTCAAAAAAATTAAAAGAAAAAAAGCCTGAAGATGGATAAAAAGCTTGCAGTGTGTCTGCGTGTGTTTGTGTACGTCTGCTCTGCCATTGCTCATAGTGATCTACCACCTACAATGTAGTCTGATTCCATACCATCAACATCTTACCCACCCACTGTCGCTCTACTTCCCCTTTGGAAAAGGAAAAAAAGAGAAAACATTGCATTAATTACTGTCTGAGTTGCATTCATTTATTCCGTTTAGAGCGGATTCAAGTGATTCTGCATTTTCTGACATCACTGGTAAACACACAAACACTCACACACACACACATACACACTCTCACACACACACACACACAGCCTCAGTCTGGACATGTACTAAATGCTTGTCTCATGTTGAGACGTCCATTTAGTTTCCCTAATCACAGTTTGGAATGCTAATGTCTCCTACACTCACTCTCACATACACACACAGCCTTGCTCTCAAGCTGTCACTTGCACAACGACAAAGCTACGTGAGAGTGTTAACTAAAGAGCTTGGCTGAGATAGGTGGTCACGTAATTGATCAAGGTTGGCAAACCGGGTTGTGGAGCTAATGAATCAAGACAATGGGCAACGGGTTTAATTATGGCTGTAAGGAGGGAATCATTAGAGGAGTTCATCTGAGGAAGGTAAACTCTCCCCCGTAATTCCTAGCCCGGTCATGTGATAAGGACCTTTATCACTCAGGTCTAATCTCACACCATTACTTATGCACTGGAGTTCTTCTTGGGTTAACTCTCTTTCAAGATCCCTGTGCGGCCTGAACTTTCTCATAGGCTAGCCGCTATCAGGCAGATTAGCACTTTAGCAAGTTGTGTCTTGTTTGACTGATGAGAAGAAAGTCTTTACACATGGGCAGAAGAGTTCTCCAGGGGCGGCCCTCTTTGAAGCTCTTCCACCCGAGTTTCCTCGCTGCTATTAGGTCGTATTATCGCCCTGTTAGCCAGAGCTGCGGGGAGATTAGGCTGAGTCTACCACAACCTAATCATCTAGCAATTGAAAGGACAGCTTGGATTGCTACAGTGAGGCTGTTTACATCACGGTTGATTTATTATGTCCATTCTCAGGCCATTAAGCAAGAAGTATGACTCCTACACAGTGGCTTCAATTTTAAACAACTCCTTTTTGGTTTAAAGTGCTTGGAGTCTGAAACAGGTGGGAGTTACCTCATCTTGACAAGTGAGATAAATACTCTTTAAGTGTTAGCCCCAACCTATCTGGCACTCTGCTAACTACTGCAGTACTTTTGGCCAACTGAGCAGGCAATTCATGCAGTAAACCGGGGACTTTCCAGTCCAGCTTTGAGCACATTCACTTTAAACTAATTTCCTACAGCAGGAGTATTTCAGAATTCCTAGGCCACAACTGCTGTTGCTCAAACAGACCCGACTCCTACACTGCTCTCCGAAGACTCTATTAATGAGTCCACAGTACAGAATGTCCTGGACTGATTAAACACAAGAAGTGATAATGCAACAACTTGAGTAAAGGAATCAGATAAACTGCAAAGTAGCACTTGCTGGGGGTTGGTCTCAGTAGATAAGCCAATAATGTATTGATTGAAATAACCCAGTACCAGGTTATATTGAAACTTTTCCTAGCAAAAAGATACCTGCATTTGATACTTTATCTACACAGATCAAGGGCGGGCAATAGCTCAGTCCATAGGAACCGGTTCAAGTCTCCGTATGGACCATAGCATCTATCCCCCCACCCCCAACCGCTCAGGGCGCTGGTCCAGCTGGCAGCCCTCTCACTCTAACATTGCTCCATTTGTGCATGAATGGGTCCTGAGCATGTGTGTATTTCTGGCTTGTGTGCAGTGATTATTAACAAATAGAGTGTAAATTGTAATTTCCCCACTGGTGATCAATAAACAGTATAAAATATCATTATTAATTATGTAGGGAACAAAAGCTTTTGGGTTACGAGTTAGAGAAATGGCGGGCAAAAAAATAAATGCAGAGAAAAAAGGGCAATGGTGAGCTTGAGGATTTGCTAAATACAGTATTACTTTCCAGGTACTGGTATTGTAGTTTCTTTAAGCAATACCGTGCCCGAGGTAAGGCGGTTAAGATGTTATTGGCGACATTAATCTATGATTTAGTTCCTCAGTTATTTCCAGTAAAATTGTTTAAAAAGGCCAAATTGTAACAGACAAACATAAAACAATACTGCCTCTATTGGGAAATAAGGAAGTTATGTAATTACATTGCTCACAGTTACAAATCAGGCAATAAAAAATCTAACAGCAACAAGTAGATACGTTGCCTGAGAGTATCACTGGAGCAAAAGTTCACATGGTGTAAATTAAGTATATATTATAATCACTGTCTTTATTAAACCACACAGGGCATCCTCTATATTGTCTTTTTACATTGATGCAATGGAGCTTTCCTATTTATAACATCACACTGGGGAATGCTGTAGCAGAAGCAAGTCTACTTAATATGCAGCAACATGTGAAATTCACATTACATATTAGCAATCACAGGTGTTATTCTATGGCAGAGTGGGCAAATAGCATGAAAATGTGAACATTTATTATCATCTGATATAATAAATCACCAGGTAAAGCAAAGTGGCTCTGCAGCCTTCTAAATGCCGTTATTCTGCTAGATTTCTTTTTCTTTTTGTGAGTATCCTTGAGCTCCTTTCTATAAATAAACCAATTTTTTTCATGTTATCAATCTTAATTTACATAATGATGTTGTACTCTATTTGTAAGCAAAGAGTAGATCTGGGGGGCTTCATTATAGCTTTTACTTAGTATGTATCACGGTGAACCACTATGGATTTCCAGCCTTGCAAGCAGTTTGGACAAATGGCCTCGTTCACCTAAATTGCTAATACACGTAGGATGGCAAACAAAGCTTTTCTAGAATTAAAAAAGCAAGAAAATAATCACATATATCATTGATCCCTTTGTATAAATAATCTTTTTCTTAGTGGAAGGTACAGCTTCAGCTTTACTGCAGCACAGCTGGATCTGGCAGGAACTCAGCAGGAAGCATAATACACCAGCCACATCTGGTCAAACATGTTAAATGCTGGTGCCCATGCTTTTCCAGGGTGTAACCTAGCTTGTTTGTGTGCATAGATAGATGGTGAGTTTGTAAAGCTAAGGTATCAGTTTGAAGGTGACTGCTGTTTCTCATTCAGAGGCTGCATGTCTCTTCTTTTGATTCCTCTGTATGTACTCTATTACTGTCTGCCCCTGGGGGCAGACATATGAAATGTCTCTCTGCATAACAAAGCGTGCTGCACTTCCTAAGCAAAGTAGAGACGGATCAGATCTGTGATCTGCTGCCATGGATTCTTTGTGAATTGGCTCTAATGTGCACAGCCCTGAATGGAAAGAATTTAAAGTGCAACATCAACTTTCCCTTACCATTTGTACGTTTTTTTCTTCTTTTAGAAAAATAATAATATGTAAATGTATGTACACAGTGCATACATACATATTATATTGAGAATCCAAGGTGAGCCTGTTCTTGTGACCATTACAGACTGAAAGTTTATTTTAAGTTTAAGTTTATTAAAGTTGAGTATGGAACTGAAAAGCAAAGAATTTCATTTTTTTTAATAATGCACAGCTGTTAATAAAGGCTTTTATAATATTCAGAAAAGAGGAGGGTAGCCTTGGTTTTTAATGTTAAAATTCTGTTTAAAACTCACTTGATTTAGTTTTTATAATAACGTGTCATTTCCTTTCATGTCATCTCCATGCAAATCCCATTAAGTATGGCTGTATGTTTTTGTGTGTTTAGGTTTTATTCATGAGTGCCTGTATGCTTGTCTTTATGTGCCCTTGACTGCTGACCTTACTTTTCTAAGAAATTCCTCTTCTGCCTGTGAGGCACACACACACACACCCACACACTCACACACACACACACGCACACACACACACACACACACACACACACACACACAAACCCTAAGAATCAAGACACATACACATTTTTTAAATGTGAACAATGGACTTTGGCATTCATTCTCAGTCACTTTCTAATCTCTTTGTATGATCTCTTCTTTGTCATTGCCATCCAACTCTTGTCTTCTGCTGATAAAGAGCAGATCTCTCATTTCCAGAAAGAAATGGCAGTGTTTGTATATTTTGGACAAGCAACACACTCCTTACTCAACACTGAAAAGAGTAGAAAAACAGCTCTGCACACATATGAATGCACTTTCACTGTCTCGGGTGCACACTATCTATGTTTCCATCCACACGTTTTTATCAAAATTAAGTCATGTTGAATGAAAAATGCCTCATGGAATTAGTAAAATTCGATGGAATTTCTGAATATTGACTTAAAAGAAATACGTTCCGTCTCATCAAAATTTATCTTCATCGATTTACGGCTTCATAAATAAATAAACGCTGATGGAAACATTATTTGCGGGATATATATTGAATTGTGATTAAGTTGGAGGTCATTTTATGGCTGCAACCCGGCACAAAACAAAGACGTTTTAGTTAGTTTCCGGCCAGTATTTCCGCCCTGTTTGCACACATGGCGGGTGTCAACAAAGACACATGTAATTGGACGAACGAGGGGACGAGAGACTTTTTGGATTTAATTCATCAGGAACTCGCAAAGGAAATGGCCGACAAGGTTACAACAAGCCGTAGGACATCCTCCGGAGTAAATGGAAGGCGCTCAAAAGGCGAGACATGTTTCAAAAAAGAGTTGTCTCGCAGCAGTGCTGGAGGAAAAATAAAAAGCAAGTTGCATCTGCATCATCATTGCAAATATGTTGATAGCATCGTTGTTTTCTTATGATAGCTGGACATGTTGCCATCAGCTGGCACATAAGCACCATTACAACTTTTGCCATATTGATCCTCTGTTGGTAGATGGCGCGGCCCATTTTATTTTGAAAACTTTGCCAATGTTTGCTTGAATGTTGTGTGATTCAGTGTGAAAATGAATGGAAACACCTTAAAATGTCTAAAATCAATTTGATATACCAATTTGATTGCAAAACTTCACGTGACGTTATTAAGCACATGTTTTTATTTGCTTTAAAGCCGTTGGATGGGAACACACTCACACCAACTTCGTTTGCATGAGGTTTTTTTTACCAAACTTTAGATAATTTGATTGACAAGTGGATGGAAACTTAGCAACTGTGTTGTGGCGATGCATCTGCCAAGGAGGTGTTGTTTTCAACTCGTTTTTTTTTTTGTCTGCCAGCAGGAAACTGAAAAACTACTGGCCCAAATGTCATGAAACTTGGTGAAATGTAAAAGTTGCACGGACCAAAGTCGAGCCCATTACATTTTGGAATGGATCCAAATCAAGGTTCAAAAACACAACATATTTTTTGCATTCATAATTAGCATTTGTTTGGGATACCTTGGGACAACACAATATTTGCAGGGACGTGCGGTTTCACCAGAGCCATGGATGTTGAATTGAAGCAGTTGGTCAAAAAAACTGAGGATACAAACAAATTTAGTTGAAAGGAAGATTAGGGCTCGTCATTAATTGCCTACTGGCTCCACAGTCCTGGCTATGCTCTTAACAGAACTCTAAAGTAAATTCAAGTACTAAAGTGAGAATCACCAGCTTTTCTGAATCTGTCCAAGTATCTCCTAACACATAATCCATCAAAGACCATGTGTTAAAGTATTATTTGAATTCTATCAGGCATTCACCCCGCTTTTCTCCAGACACCATATTTCTTATTAACATGAAATGGACAGAAAGAAAGTCAATCAATTTTATTTGACGTGTAATCACAAGTAAACAAACACCAATTTGACCCAACACATTTATTCTGCCCTTGAGAAGTTTGTTTCAAAGCAAGTGTCTCCCTATCCCAGTTGACTCTGTTTGGACAGTTGAGGTGGGCATGGATAAGGCTTGAGGTGTGTGTCACTCACAGTGACGCCATGTCTCTCACACACAAATGCACAGTGAAGAGGCAATCCAGTTGAGAAAAAGGAGGTCAAGGGAGTCACACGCTCAGTTGACTCCACTTGAGTATAAAGTGTAGGGACTGTGTAGAAATATGTAGCAACATGTATGGCTACTTATGATTGCTTTGACTTCTACTTCCACAGGCATGTTACAGTGTGATGCTAAATGCTACATTTCTTAATGGGACTTTGCAAATGCATTTACATGTAAACAATTCTAAATTACATTACAAAAGATAAAAGAATACCAGTTGGAATATTGAACAAGATAAGATATCAAGTATTACTTCAGCAGAGTCAGTAGTGTATTGTCATGATAATTATGTGAATATCAAATGCCCCAACCAAAGTTAAGTTTAATGGTGACAGTCGCACAGCTTAGCATGACAACACCATCTGCAATATTTGTAGAATGTCATTACACTTATGATGAAAAAAAAGAAAGACATTGTAAATGGTTACTCCAACTAGTTTCAAGCGGAATGTCATCAACTTGACTGTTTTTAGTTTCTCTATGATGAAATGCAGGAGGATTCAGAGTTCAGATTTAGATTGAGATTATATTTACCCATCAGCAAATCCTTCCCCTGGAGAGTCTATTTGTGCCTCCAAAAATTAATGCAGGATTTAGAAAAGGCATGATATAAGCTGTTTACACAGATGCACTGAGGGCAACAAAAGGGCCAAAAAAAGTATCAAAGCACTGGCTTGTAGCTTTATAGCTATGGTGATATTTGAAACAATTTTTGATTCTAAGGCTAGTGGGGCCTGGTTGTGTGATGCTGGTTTGGGTTGGTAATTTAGGACACATGCTGAACATTTTTATTTAATAGCAAAAGCTGTCAATTATCTCGGTCAGGTAGACTGTATCTGTGCTCCTCAACACTATTAGAACACATTTCACATTTGTTTCACACTATTTTCTCATACTGTATAGAAAGTAGTATATTTTTTAACATTTATTTATATATATATATATATATATATATATATATATATATATAAACAGTTGTAAGGCTGGTGCCGCCAAACCTTTACTCATCCATCAACTTAAATAGCAATAAAAAACCTAAATAGAGTATACTTCAATCAACCAATGGAATCTACTAAGTTAAAGTATTAGTTTAAATACTGGTCCAGTATCCACGAGTAGGCAAAAATGCAACTTATAGCATCATGAATCAAACTGAAATGTCATATCAAATGGACGATTCTGTGAATGGAACTCCACACTTCTTCCACTTCTGGCACTTTTTCAGTAATTCACATGATTGTGTTATTGTGGGGGAATTTTTGGAAATCACTTTTACCGACATCTGTTTGACTAATGATGCGATGCACATGTTGATTTTCTGCGTATGAGTGAGAGGGTAAGACAGATAGACAGAGGGAAAAGACCTGGATATGATTGACACTGCTGGCTCTATTGACAGACCATATTTGTACACTGAGCCTAAGGGAGAACCTTAATGCACTGTAAGATTCAGGAGAGGGAGAGCGATAGAGAGGTGGGCAGTTTGAATAAATACACAGAGAGAGTTGGAACTAAATGGGGAAAATGCCAATAGGCGTCACACCTATTCACTATGTGTACATTCCCATCTACATGTGCAAGAAGCTAATCTAAACTTAAAAAAACGTAAATAAAATATATGTATTTTTAATATGAAATGTAATGCATATTAAGTTTAATATAAATATATGGTAATGTAAAAAATCCTAAAAAATGGATGTAAATATAGAGATTAATAGAAATATGTTATAAGCCAGCACAGTCCTTACAATATTAAGGCTGACTAAAAAGTAAAAACTGATTGATCTTAATGGAGAGTTCACAGTCCGAAAGGGTTTCCCGACAACATGGCAAAGTGGTGTAAATACTGTAAATAAAGTGAACACTTAAACCAATGGTTGTGGGTGTGTAAAACGTTTTACAGTACATTGTTTCTTCAAACTGGGGGTGTGATGACCACCATCTGTAGGTAATACACTGACTATGCCATTCCTTTGATTAAGAAGGTTTTTCAACACACAAATAGGTGGAAAAAACACTTGTGTGATATCTTCAAAGCAATCCATAAGAGCGTTAAAACAGCACGCATCACACAACTATAATACAGGTACATATGAAGACAATAGAGGACAAGACAACAGTAGGGGACGTACGAACCCTGGGGCACATAACTACAGCCAGCAGCAGAAGAAGAAGAAAGCGTTATCTGTCTTGTTGTAAAGAGGCGAACCACAGCAGAATCTGACCCTGAATATTGACCATATGTTTGAAGCGGCCCAGGTGATCGTGTCAATGTCAGCTGAGAGGTCTTACATAATTAAACTTGCATGATTCCCAAAGTCTAAGGACACCAATAAATCATTTGTCATCTTGAGAGGGAGAGCTGACTCAATGCTGAACTGCATGCTGAAATCTGACTGGAATAGATCCAGAATTTTAGTGTGGTCTCACCTAACATGAAGACAACTTTGAGAATGGCCAGGGATTATTGAGCACCTGATGAAAGTAAACCAATTCAGAGCAAATTCCAATCCAGCCGGATACAGTAGCCACTCTGTAAGAGTGGAAGCCCATATAAAGTGTTGTTACAATTAATTACTGCCACCAAGCAGTAATCATGGTATTGCACGGTAGATTTAATATGTAGTGGTATCTTTACTTCTAAGGTGTTGTTCTAAAGTTTGAAGGTTTAAGCTATACTATAATCTTTCTCCTCTCTTGCTATTTACACACGTTGGGCCTTTTGTGTAATTGCTGTGGTTTCTTTGAAAAATAAGTAGTGTTTAGATTTGCTTTCTATGTATACAACATTCTAAAACAGCCCTGCTTTTGGTAAATTGTTCATTGCAGCGCCTTAACTCAGAGATATGATGATATGAGATGTTATAGTGGCAGTCCTGTGTGGATAAAAAAATCTCCTTGAAGAAGTTTTAGGAGTTGCCTTAGGACTAGCAGTGACCCTAGGGCTCAATGCAGTATTTCCGGCATTGAATAAAACTTTGGGCCTGTGGGAGTTTCTTTCTGCAGAATAAATTAATACAGAATAATCTCAGAAGATGAGAGGAAATCTTTCTTTTCGTGAGACTTCAGGAATAACATCAATTCAAGGCTGGGGGGCAGATCTCTCTTTCTCTAACATTTCTGAGCCTAACCTGTATTGCTATGTTCCTATAACATAGACTGCACTTAATTGTAACAAGAAATAAAATAAAAGTGTCAATATAAAAGTTATATGCATTTTTGGATACAGATGAGCATTCATTATGAGTCTAGATTTTTAGGATCAAACGTGCCGCCCCCCATGAAAAAAAGAGAAAGATCTATCTCTTTCACAGGATATTAAGGGGGGCTGCTGCTGAGATCTTAAAGGAGGAGACGAAACATAGAGTCATAAGGTTTGTTAAGTATGGTGTTAATGAAGACTGCACCACCATTTTGCAATTGATCACTGCACATTAATATACGGGTCAGTGAGAGAACACAACAAATACTCTAGGTTCTAGTTAACATCTGGTTCATAAAGCATCAATTGCATCAGTAATAGGACAGGCCCGTCCTTCATGGTAAATTAGATGGAGCAGATTAACAGCTGAAAAACAAGCAGACATTGAACTACAGTTTGAATCTCAACATCAACAATGAACTCCAAGCAGGAAGCTGTGAATAATCCTGGGGATTTTTCAGGATTCTTGGAGTCTCATCTTCCGATACAACATTAATAATAGTTACACTGAGCAGGCCATTAGTCGTGATGAAAGAACCGACAGGTGGAGGGGCTTATTTAGATTAACATTCCTTTTCGGATGAGGAGACATGGCATTAACTGGACACACAGTACAAGGCCGTTTATAATTATTTTAGCTGCTCTGTTTTTGTGCACTGAAATGTTTTTTTCAATGTCTTGCATTATAATTGCCCATTAGTATTAACAAAGTACACATATTAAGTCAGCATTTATATTTGTAAGTATTATGTCAAGTTAACTTATCAATTGAATGAGATCATTCCTTGTTTTAAGTGCTGTTTGACTTGATGTAAACCCTGAGAGTGTGCAAATTAGATAAATTTATGATGGAATGATATTAAACAGTTTAATTAAGTCATTGCTTCTACATGTGTTTGATTACACCTCACTTCTCACGTTCCTTTCAAGTTGATCTTCATCTTCATAAAAGGTCCATATAAAGTTATGCTCAACATTACTTTTTGCTGGGTGGAGGAGATTTTGAACAGGCAAGTAAGAACCTGTGGTTG
The DNA here is from genome assembly GCF_013103735.1 of Etheostoma cragini. NCBI lineage: Eukaryota > Metazoa > Chordata > Actinopteri > Perciformes > Percidae > Etheostoma > Etheostoma cragini. The sequence continues at coordinate 4,435,559 of NC_048430.1, forward strand.
AACTCTGGCCTGTTGTCAGATTATTTTTCCGGTGATGGATTGGAGCTGGCACAGCTTGGAACTGACATTCACAGTCCGATAAAACCCATAGAGAGATGACTTCCACCGGGGCATAAATCACAACTGTTGCAGAGACACACAGCTGTAGCTGAGGGCCATTTCATGAGCAAGCAAGCTTGTGTGCTTGCAAGGCGAGGAAAGAGAGAGGGAGAGGTGTAGACTGACTGTTTGCACATATAAAAAAGTGCACAGACAATGCCATAGGCCCCCCCTAAACTGTTCGACATGCCCAAAAAACTTCTAGTCACTATTCAGTGTTGCAGAGAAGGAGATTATACAATTCAATATTATGATTTAGTTTATAGGGCTATAGCGGGGGATATTAGCCTTAGAATGTGAACAATACAAGCACAAGAGACTGTTAACCTCAGCACTCTGTTACAACCCAAAGTACAAGAAACTACTCACATAGGTTCAATGCATGTAAAAAAGGGTAAAGAGATTGGGTCTTCCAGATATTTTAGTCAGTGTCTGATGAGTATTTATGCAATTATGGGAATATAAGGAATTAACTAAGAAACATCCTTGAAATAGGACATAATAAAGCATCTGGTGTTGCAATGTCTGCAGTGTGGTGCAAAACCTGCAGTGGCCCAGAAATACAAGTACAAATATCTGTTCAAAGAAAAAGAGTAAAATTGTTATGTCACTTTGCAACAGTTGTTATAGTTGTTGACTTGAAACCCCCATTGGTGCACAATGGGATGTTATTAGAGTGTGAAACGTCATTATTTGCCAGTGAGAGTTGCAAGGCTACAATAAGGGAGCCAGGTTCCTGCAGAATATTTTTCCACAAGTTGAGCTAACTCGCAAGCTGTACTCTTTTCTCTCTACCCCCCTTTCAATATGACACACTTTGTCATCGCGAAAATGCCAGCAGTGTCTCGAGAGGAGAAGGAGAAGAGGAGAACAGCGGATTGTCCTCTTCTTCTTCTAAAGATTAGTTTGGTTAAGTTCAGCCTGTCTCAAAGGCTGGCTCCTCAGTCTCAGGGTCTAGAGGGAGTAAGAGAGCAAAGAGGCAAAGCAAGGAAGACAGAAAGGAAAAGAAAAGAGGGGGTGGGGTGTGTGTAGCAGAACACAGCGAATGAGCAAATAGCTGGAGCAAAGCTATCCTAGGGAGCCCAATATGTGCTTGAGAGGTTTGCTAATAGGTCATTGTTCTTCATTGTAAAGATGAAAGCAGCTTGAGCAAGCAGAGAATGTCAAGCCCACTTGTTCATTCGCATAGTCGACTATGCATTGCGTGTGTGTATATGCCTAACAAGATGCCAACAGACACACACACACACACACTGCAAAAAGTGGTGTCTACAAAAAAGATAAAAACACAAAATCTGAGGGAAAAGGTACTCAAAACAAGTGAAATTATCTGTCCATGCAGCAAGACAGTTTCACTTGACAAGCTTGTTTGATTTAAGATTATAGTGTAAAGTTCAACATTTAAAATAAGCAATTCACTCTTATAACAAGATAAATTATCTAACACTTCTAAACATAAGATTGTTTTTTTAACTTGGTAAGAACCAAATAATTTGCAGTGCACACACACATTCACATTTATAAACTTACAGTCATGCGTGTACATATACACAGACATTTTGGGTGCTAATGTAAGTCTGAGTGTTCCCTCAGCATAAATGGTGTCAGCGATGGCTCCCACCGCGAGACACAAATCTGCTGGCGCTCATCATCTGGTGCTCCCATCTGTTGGCTTGAGCGTGCCTGTGTGAGATAACATTGAACATGTGTGTATGTGTGTGTGTGCTTGTGCGTGTGTTTTGAGGTTATACATATGACAATATACTGCACTATAGCTTTCACCCATGTGTGGTATAGTTACAAAGAAAAAGAGATTGTGTGTGAATGTGTGCATGTGTATGTATGTATGTATTTACGTATGTATACATGTATGTGTGTATGTGTGTACAATATATGTGTACGTGTGTGTCTGCGTATTCAGGAGTGATAACAAAGTGTGTGAGAGAGAATGTGTTTTTGCGTCTCCCTTCGGCCAAACCGACATGCAGACAAATCCAATGTATAATTCAGCACTTTACATAATGCGGCCTGCCCCAGTTTAGAGAAATAAAGACCAATAACCCTTTAATTCTTCACCACCCACGCATGCACGCACGCACACACACACACACACACACACACACACACACACACACACACACACACACACCAACAAAAGCACACACATTTACACACGCACATTGTGGCAGGTGGGCAAAACCATGCAGTTGACTCCAACTGATGTTGGCATAGTGCGGTGTTCAGTGGCAAGTGCAGCTAGTGATGTGTGGCATTTTAACATCAAACCAACTTGTATTTTTAGACATAACAACATTAGACAGTATGTAATTTTAATGAACTAATCAGACCATTGCTGATATTGGTTGCCTGTGTTTACATCATCACGTCATGCAACAATATAAGACTGACCCTGTGAGTAGTGTACTTACTGTAAGTAAGAAGGCTAACAATGATTTACATTTTCCCCACTGACAACACATACAATCAAAAGAGTAAAGATTAGAACCGATACTGATTCTACCACCAATTACCTTCTGTGTAGCCTAAGCCAGATGTATCGTATTCTTCTGTGCAATTGAGCTCAGTTGTCCAAAGCAGCACATTTTAAGCCACTTTCACGTGTACTGAACTGATGCTGTATATACCCACTTGCACAACAAATGTGTATTAATCAGCTAAAAACAGTTGAAAATGCACAATTTACTGCTGAGATTGGCTCAACACTAGACCGCCCTGCAGTTTAACATAGGGAAAAATGATAATTATAAAACCATAGATATTTGTCTTTAGGACCAAAGCTTGAAGCTGAGTGCCTCAGATGTACATTGTGCTAATGATGTGGCTACATACACTGTATAAAAGATCAAAACACTTATTTCACAACTGTAAGGGAGTACAAAGGATTGAAAATGATCCTCTTTGAATGCAAATGGATTCATGTTTTTTTGAGAAACACAAGTTCTAACAATAGCCACGGTGTGACACGGCCTACCATGTCTTAACCATGGTCATAATTAATTACAGTGATTATCTGAAGGTTTCTAAAGGTTTCAATTAATTCTAAATTATGTTTTTTTTATATTAGACATCACTCAGTGGTTGCATCACCAACCATACACTACTCAGAAGACATTATATGAGACACAGAATAGTGCACAATAGGACATTTCCACACAATTTAAGATTTTTCTGAATTTTCATCTTTTTATTTGTTTTTTTCTTAACTCACAGTTGTGCAACTCAATGGCTTTGTAAATGTATGTGTGTATGTGTGTGAACATGTGTGGTATCTTGATGATTTCTCAGTCTGCAACTTGCACTTAATTGATAACAATTAAAAAAGAGCTTTTTTTAACTGCTCACAATGGCCCATTCTCCTTTAAAATCCAGCTAGGTTAGTATGATTAAAAATCATTTTGATTGACATCTCTTTTGAAGCTTAGACACTGCACAAGTGCTTGTTTCCAAGGTAACCTGTATACCAGGATCTGGTACTTCCTCTTTACCATAAATTAACATTTACTGAGTAAAAAAAAACAATATCACAGTACATTACAGCAAAGATGATAACAATCTGTTGCACCGCTTACTTTTCTGCTGTAGAATCACTTAAATGTATGCGTAGAGAGATGTTGTGTGTTTTGTTTAGGTATTTTGTGAGAGAATTGTAAAGATATTTAAATTTGAAACCAAAAATCACTACATTTCAAGATATTTAAACATGGAAAATGTGTTACATAAGACACACGTTTTCAATTGGTCACATATAAGGAAACAAAAATGCATGTTTGTATGATCAAGTGCAAATCATTGCATGTGTGCAATGCATGCAGACTCACATTCTTCTCCCACTAATCCACATGCATGATGTCTAATATTACGCATGTGCTAACATGCCACTGTGCGCACACACAAGATTGGCTACTTTGGGCCAAATCCGCATATGGGCCAATATTCTGGTCTCTCAAGGTGTTTGGGTTTATCTTTAATTCAGCAGGGGAACGGGTCTGCCAGCTCCTTGATTGCTTAAACCACATTATCCCTCCTCTCTGCATCCTAATGAATGTCCACCAGGCAAAGACTTGTGTGTGTGTGTGTGTGGCTGTGTTGCTGGACAAAGTATGAGAGCATGTGTATGTACAAGAGTGTGTACATGCATGCCTGGTATCTGGAGTGCACGTGTTCCCTTTCTTGTGCGAGTTTTTGGACACACATCACTGCATTCCCTGGCACACCTTGAATCTTCATTATGTTTAGCTGCGGGGCACAAAAACAATTTGTAACTTCACAAGGTGATATAGCTACTAAATGGAATCTTTTGGGGGCGACAGCTTGTCTGCCATACCTACTACTATCTACCTCACCATGCTAAATGGTTTATCAACAACAGGATGTTAAAATGCCCTGTGAGCGCATTTCCTTACACTGCAATGATGCGCTAAAGTCAAAACAAGCTTAACTGGTTATAGCAGAATATATTTGATTGTGCTTTTCATTGTAAAAATAATTTATCATAATAATTGTTGATGGTCGTTGATAAATGGAACTTATGTTGCCAATTATTGCAGGATTGTTTAAATTTTGAAAATGAAATGTTCTCAGGATCTAATATTTAGTTCTTTGCCTGGCAAAACACACATTTGCATTTATCACACAGAGATCTTTTATCCAGGCTCATGTGTCCTACCTGCCAAGATTTGCAGCAGGTGTTTGTGATGGTAAAACATCTCTCTCATTTTAACAAATACAGTAAACAGTAACGTCAGCATACTCCTTTGTCACTGAGGGAGAAAGTCACCAGACTCCCTTTGAAACCGTGCAGTTTTTTGGAGTTCAGTTAAGGGAAACTGACTTCAGCATTAAAGGTAATACACCAATTTGTATCTTTATTTGTACCTTGCCTGCCTTTACTTGTCTTCCCTCTGCACGCTACATGTCATGTTTTGTCATCAGACTCTTACTTTAGCACGTGAATGCAACACCAGGGGGATTCACAGGTAATTTTAACACTATTAAATCTCTAAAGTTAGGTAATTTGAACAAAATCCAACTGAGCAAGTTTCCAGGCTCTGTGAGTTGATTTTGATGGCTCATTAAAATGAACCAAAACCAATGGGCCCCTGGAAGGTAGGAAAAACATTTAACAATTGCAGTGCCACTTACATGAATTGGAAAATGGTTGTCAGTAATGTAAGTCGTAAGCACATGGGATTTGCTGAGCTGAAATTGACACGGTGTCATATTTGAATGCTGCAACTTCCATTTTAGTGATATTAAGCACAGAGCTCCAGGTAATGATCTGTTTTCCAGCACAAACATCCAGCATTTTGGAAATGAACTCTTCATCCATTATTATGTAGTTAGTGATCATTAGCTGTACCCTCTTCCATTCCAACATTTACTAAATTCTAATTTCATGCTTTCAAGAACACACTTTAATTTCCCCCAAGTCGTCAACCACAGTCACTCCCCGGAGAGACATGTTCAACATTAATGCAATTATTACGCAGGCATATGCTGCAGTTGTTATTTTGGCACTGCAAGGCCCTGTGGGCTAATAGTCCTGTCTGTTGCCCAGATGCTCATAGGAAAGGTTTTGCCTTCGTGTATGTGTGTGTTTGTGTGTGTTTCAGGGACCAGGTTATAGCAGAAGGATAGTCTGCACGTACCGCGTGTGATTGTCTTGTGGGCATTTTAAGGGGGCCAGTAAACTTTAAACCCTTCTTAATAAATGCCCCCTTGTGGGCATTGGGTTCATTTCATTTGCTACCTTTCTCCATCTTTATGCATGTAACCCACAAGTACATGAGTGTGTTTATGTGCTGCAAGTGTGTGGGAGGAGGGTATGCTCTCTGAAAACCAGGACTTTCTCTCACACATACAGTACACAAGCATATTAGTCATGTTCTCTCTGTCTCTGAGATGATGATCAAATCAAGTCTTGTGCCTCTGCCCATACACCCCAGCTTGTGCATGTTGTCAGTAACCTCCCCCAGTACACTCCCAGCCCAAAGTGACACTCACACACAACATAAAACCCCCGCACGGGAACACACACGCACACACACACACAAAGCCTGAGGTGACACAGATGACAGCTCAATTCTGGGTGAGTCAGCTTGACTGTGTCCTTGCCCAGACATGATAAGGAGGCGGTGTGTGTTGCGCATCATGTGTCTGTTTGTGAGAGTTTGTAGGAGGTGGTGGTGGAGAGAGGTGCAAAGGTGAAGAAGACAGCGTGAAAGAGGGACAGAGGAAAGAAGCGGGGAGAAGCAGCAGGTGACTTTGGAACAGTAACTCAACAGTATGCGTGCGTGTGTGTGTGTGTATGTGTGTGTGTGCATGCAGTGCAGTGCTCAGAAGGAGCCAGCAGGTGACAATTAATACACTCTCTTCTCACAGTATGTGTGTGTACATGTGGCCATGGAACAACAAACGTTATCACTGACCTCTGCATGACTTGCCTATATCTTGATCTACAAGAAGACTTTGGTTTTAGACTTACGGCACATCCACAACATTTCACCGCCGTAGCTAGCATACAGGTAAAATACCCTATTGCTTCCATATGTTACATCCATGATAGAATTACTGCAAAAATGCGCTGCCAACTAGCCAAAAAACAACCATGCTGTACCCAAAGCGGTATTCATGTTGGATTTAATCATGGTGTGACTTGTGTACTTTGAATTGAAGTGTGTCAGCAGTAGCAGAAACAATGTAAACCAATGTCAGCTATCATCAAACCACAGCAATCTAATAAGAGATATTGTGCTGAAACCCTTTGATAGATACATATTTTATTGATCCCAATAATCGGAAAATTATAGTGTTACAGCAGCAACATATCAGACACAAAGCACACTTACAGACTATACGTGAAATTACAAATAGGATAGAATACAAGAACAAATATTAAAAATTCATACAATAAAAATGTACAACTACTTAATTAGTATTAAAGATATACATAAAGCTATTGTGCGACTTGCACTTAGTTCAGTCGTGATGTCTTTGAGTCTTTTATAACACTCAGTGATGAAGTGTTGTGTTGTCTGTGGTAGGAAGGATTTCTTGTAGCGGTCCGTGCGACATCAAAGCTTTCGGAGACGCTAAGAGAAGCTGCTCCTCTGTCAGGCCAGTGTGGGGTGGAGAGGATGGTCTGTGTTATCCATGATAGACAACAGTTTGTTCAGAGACCTGTTTGCAGCCAACACGGAGCCAGCCTTCCTGATCAGTTTGTGTCACTGGCTCCGATGCTGCTGCCCCAGCAGATGGAGGAGAACAGGGCGCTGGTAACAGACTAACAGACTGGTAGAACATTGGGCAAAAAGTGCACAAAGGGCTGTTCATTATTTTCATGGGGTGCATTTTTACAGGGGTGAGAAATGTCCTATGAATGAAATTTTGTGAATCTGCTGATGGTCTGGATTGCAAGATACTTCTTGAATGTTGGACCATACATAATGCCAGTCAACATCGACATTCAGTCCTGGGCAATCACGTGCCAAAGATACTGTCAATTGGAAAGGCAATGAGGCCAGATATCACTAAGAACCGACAAAGCCTGGATACCATAAACGCAGTTTTTAGGCTACGCAGTAAATACATACCTAATTGGATGGTTGGGAAAATCAACTCTGCCAGGGAAAACCGTATGCCTTGTGCGCCAACCTTAACTGAAGGTAAAAGAAAAAAAAAGGAACGTGGTAGACTTAATGCATTTTGTAAGTTGTTATGCCTTATAGGAACTGCAGAATTTGTATTTTATTGAATGAGGAGCAAAAGAAAATAATATAATGTGACACTACCATACGCCAAATGTGCTTACTTTCTGCTCTATACTGATTTAGCACCTTTTTTCATCTTTGTGAAATTCTCAGTGTCATCACTCAAGCACCAAAACCACCCCTAAAAATAATCCACAGCTCATTTTTGGCTTTTGATTAAGTGCACAGCACTCTACGAAATCTAACGGATACTTCACACACTATGCCAGTCAAAGTCAAAATCACATTCAAAGTACAGAGAGCAGGGGCAATCATTAAAAAAGTTTTTACACTAAGGGTATAATAATGGACGTGTGTCTGGCATGCTTTTTGAAAAGGATAAAACACTTAAACGTCTGCTTGGGAATTGTTAACAGTAGATAAAGGTGCAGTTTCTAATAAATAATTAATACATGTCATAAAGTTTTGCCTGGACATAGAAACGCCACAGCGGTATTGTGGATTTAGAAAGCATTGACCATGACAGAATATAATAATAATGTCATTGAGAGGCAAAACCTGTTGCTGCTTCATGGACCATAATACAAGGGCACAATGACTGCAAGCACGGTGACTTTACTGGAATATGTGGACATTTTCTTCAACTCGTGGGGAAAATTTCAACCTTTTAACTTGGGCATGACATAATCATGTTCAAATGTCCAGCTTTTGGGCAAATGTAGACTTTACTGCACAAAATAAAAATTAGGAAAACTGATTTTAATCAGTACTGTGAAAACGTATTCAATATCAAGAACAGTAGGCAGTTAAATGCCTCTCGTCCATGCTTTAGTTCAAAAATAACTATACATTACAAGGGATAGCCTCATCCCCGCCGTTCCTCTAAGGGCCAAATGTATATTTAGAAGCAGTTATAAACTCTCATCCTCTCCTCTTGTTGTACAAGAGGGGATGAAAATGCAAGTTTGACGTGAGTGATGTTCGTGAGGGGCATGACTATTTATCTCTGTCAGCAGTGAAGCTTTGCGTCGCTGTCAGGGCTTTGTAAGCAGTTCTGTCTAAACTATTAACATGTGTGGATTAGTTTGGAGCAAAACCCCCCCAAAAAAACATGTAACTAAATAAAATAATAAAAAAGTGGCATGACATCAGACAATGCCATTTCAGTGTTTTGCCAGCAGTGTAATCTTTTGCTTTAACACCATCACAAGATCATTCATGTAATGTTCCTTGCATGTCCCTTGAATCCACCTCAGAGTGTGAATATGGTACTGTTCTACACAGTGTTTTCCATGAAAAGTGATGCCGACTACTGGATGTTGTATTAAAGCGGCAGCAATCAAAGTCATGTTGTCATGTTGTGAACAAAACTGCATTACCTTAGGGATTTTATGCACAGCATACAGTACATGATAATACATTTTTCATTGCAGATTTACACTTTGTCAAGATTAAAATCACATTCAGTAACCATGAATCATAATTCTAAATTGATGTTACTTCTTTGTTATCATTTTATTGCATTTTATTCATAAAACTGGAAGTATTTCTAAAAACTGTCTTGGACTGAACCTCTTTTCTAAAACTGTCATTTTTTGTTGGCCCTCAAACCATCATCCTTTCGATCATTTTTCAAAGACAAAAGGTTGCAAAAAAAGATGTCTTTTTGTCTGTTTGTTTCCCTGTAGACAACAAAGTGAAAATATTTCACAGCATGTGATAAATAGAAAGCTGTTTCCAGCAGGGAGGAGTATTTCTAATGGCTGTTCAAAATGTTTTCATTGCGTTGTGGTTATGGGACGTTACACTCACATCAACATTAGATGCATTTCAGCTTTGTGGTCAGTGAATCCCCTTGTCTTTTACATATTCCAAAAGGGTAGGACACTCATTGTAAACTTCCTTCTACCTCCAGTGACAAAAAAATGCATTTGGTCAGTGCCTTCAAAACTGTCATCCATCCATTTTATGACACTTGTTAGGGCTGAGATTTGCAGAGGTAGCATGTTAACCATAGTAGTCCTGAAGCCCTTATTACTAGCTTCTTTCTTGAATTCTGATCCAAAGGGATTCTAAGGTGTCAAACAAACTGATTGTATTTATAATCCCTCCAGTGTCTGGTGTGGAGTCTGCCCTGGGTCCATTTCCAGTTGGTTGTGTCCTGAATTCCCTACACAGAATGGCAACTGGAAGGCATCCTAATCACATGACATGTGTAAAACGGGCTTGTTTTTTATGTAAAGAAGCATCAGATTTACACCAAGAAAGTCCAAGGTCCTCACTTTGTCCCTAATGCTAGGTTATACTCGACGTAGTGCCACAGTAGTAGTGTGCGCAAGCCAAAAATGATGGCATAACTATTTTGAGTAAAGCCCAAAGGCTCCGCGAGTTGTTGATCTGAATTTTTGTGACTATAGGTGCACTCAGGGATTTTATGACATAACTGCCATAAATACTGACAAAAGCAAATGTCAATTTGAAGAATGACAATTTTTCTATTATTATTAGGCCCATTTCTTAGGATTTTAGAAAGACGGACAATTCATAAATGCTTTAAAAACACGAGATCTTGGAAATCTACAGTTGAGCTAATATATCTTTTTCTAGCCAAATCAAATCATTTGCATGATATTCAGCCTTTCAACCTTCGCCACAAGGCTTGAGGGTGCTCCCAGACATTAGGAAAGCATCGGCTCATATATAATTGACATTGGGGTTAGAAAGAGTTTGGATCAGCACATCCTTACCAGACACCCTGTCAAGGAATCTCATTTTGGTTACTTGTTTCCATATTACTTCCCAAAAGCCTTCCTGCTCAGAATCCTCTTCACCCTAACACACAGCCTTTCTGATCCACCTGTCGCACTCCATCACTTGGGCCAGCAATTCCTTTCCACCCTAAAGGCTGCAATTAATTGTTTTCTGACCAAGTACCACGGCGCGAGACATAGAGGTACCGACCAGCTGATTCACACACCAGAACGCGCTACAAGTCGCAGCCAGATCCAACTAACAACTAATTTTCATGATGAAAACAAGTCATTATAATCAGAGACATAAGAGGTTTGAACAAATCATGCAAATTGTGTCTCACTACCCTTTAGTTGAGGTTTCATGCACAGAAAATCATCCCCTATAACAGATGTGTGGACATCTGTCACAAAAACATCAAAATAACCCCACTAGGAAATAGCCTTAACTCACCTCTACCTTTGCAAACACACACGGATGAGAAATACATGCACAAGACAGACTTCTTGTTAGGGCATATAACTTATTCATAATGCTGTCATTATCTCTTTGATCTCATTACACAGTCATCCCAAGTTCCATTTGCAGAGAACAGAGCTTCCCAAAGGTTAAAGCCCCTCAAAAGATTCACCATAAAAAAGTTAAGTACACACTTGACGTCACACTCTGATTCAATCCCTCAGAGGATGTCTGAGTCTGCGGATGACACCGTTTTGTCAAAGTGCTTAGTAAGTGCCTTAAGGGTAACCTTTCCATCCTTACTCCCTTTCTTGCTTTCACAATGCTCTGAGTCATATTACAGAATACTGAAACAAATGTCAGTCCAAATATCATACACACTGTAAAATTAACAACAAAATGTGATTACGTGATCACATTGTGGGTTAAGTCAAAAGTGCCATTACTGGGTTTGGTTTTGTTGGTTGTGTCTTGCAACTATTCAAAATGTTGATTTGATGCATAGGCCACGTGTAAAATATTGATCTATTTATAAAAATCAATGCTGACTTGACTTTCAAGAATGTCATCCCCGCCACACAATATTTAAACAAATCAGCAGTTTTTCCCTAAACTTTACTCTGTGGTCCAGATAGCAAATGTATGTGTTTGGCACATTGCCATGTTGTGGGAACCAGGGTGACATTTTCTGCATTTTTTAGCAATTGGCCTTGTTTTAAGACACAAGACAAATTTCTAAAGAAAAATCTAAACACAGCTAAAAGGATCTAATATTTATGTCAAATGGGTGAAGCCAAAACCAGAGGCAAAGCAGGTGAGGTTTAAACTCTTGGTTAATGTTTAGAAAACAGAAAAATAGAATAGATTTGCCACAAGCAGTAGGGGCAAAAAATTAGGATCAGACTATGTCCCAAAAAGGCCAGAGGTCATGAACAAGCTTAATAGAACAGAAAAACTATAGATGTGGCAAATGGCAATGAAAATGAGGAGCAAGTGTGCAGGTGGGCGCAAAGATCAAGTGGCAGGAAGGGAACAGAGACAGAGAATTTGCCATTGTATGCAAACAAGACAAAAAAATGATTAAAAAGATAAAGCATTTGTTGCAGCGTTTACGTTGAGACTAACAGCTGCAAGCTGTTTTTTTAATCTATTTTTTATTGCTCTTTACTGCAAGAAATGGCCAGTGAATCCCATAAAACAGTATTGGCTCGATCATGATGCAAATAAGCCAGAAAGACATTGTTATTTTCATTTAAATGGCCCTCGACCTAAATAACACAGTCCTGAGAGTCTATATCCTCATAAACAGTCTGGCCCACTCTGCTCTGGTATCCTACAAGAGGCAACTAGACACCAACTGAAAATGCATTACAGCACATCTTTATGTCTCATGGCCTGCAATGACTACAACTAGTGTGAAGTGCATATTTAGTTGAAATTGTATGAGTGGAATTCACACGGGTTTTTGAAAAAGAGGGGTGAATGAGACCCAGCTAGGGAATGAGATATGAATTTCAAATCCAAATAGAATATTTCATCACCGCTGAGCCTATAAATTATACGGGGGGAGCGTGTCCGCAATTCTTTACTGAATAAATGCTTCCACCTCCTTTTGATAAAGACAAAATCTGCAGTTGGGAAAGAATGACTCACATCTGTTCAGGGAAACATCATTACACTTACATAAATTATTAAACCTCAAAACAGCTTTGATATTTTTGGATTGTTGGCACAGACCAAAATGATCCAAAAGGGAAGTTGATGCAGGAATCAAAAAAGAACCCTAGGAAGTAGTTCTCAGGACTTCATCACTTAATACAGTGTGAAAACTACTGGCTAATGTGTGATAAGCACAAGTATCAAAATATTATTCAGCAGTGTTTGGGATTTTCTGTCAGGGATTATGATCCTCCACAACTCAAAGAGATGGCAGTGGTGTTGACTGCGGCTCCCTGGTCCTAAAGTCATCTTGTAGGGTCAACTTGTACAAAAACCAAGATGATACAACAATTTAGGAAACATCTTTAGTGCAAGACTCAAGCTTGTAAGAGTGGCTATTAAACACTCATCATGCAAACTGGTTGATTCATGTTCTCTTTCAAGCTATAGTGCACGTTTGAGGTGCTGAAGACACAATAAATCAAAGTCTTTAAAAGCGGTTTCAAATACATGCATATGTATTCAGATGCATTTTTTATGTCCAGGTCTGCCTTTCCGAGGTGTCTTTGTCATCGGCAATAGACATTTATGGGAAACAAAAGACTCTTTACTTAACCATTTTAGCCTATAAATTCACTGTGCTTATTTTAAAACATGAAACGTTGTAGCAGCCAAAGACCGTTGTTGACCATGATGGAGCTGTTGAAAAGCGCCTGAGTAAACTTATAATGCATGCCAACACACACACACACACACACACACACACACAAGGAGACTGACACTAATACGGTCTAATTATGCATTTGTACCAGGGAACCTGCAGCAAGCTGCAGAGGCGTGATGAGAATGTTTCTCTTTACATCACTGTAAATCACTCTTTACATCACTGTAAAGATACTTCATTGTCACATACATGTAGCAAACTTCAGTCTCTGCCTTTAACCCATCCTTCAAAGTAGCAGTGGGCAGCCAAACCCATCGCCTGGGCACCAACTCTAGTTATTTTTTTTTTAATGGTGGGAGAAAATGGAACACCCAGAGGAAACCCACAACTGGAATTTGAACACAGAACCTTCTTGCTGTCAGACCACAGTGCTAACCATTGGGTCACCACGCGTGTGTGAGTGGGGACCTAGTGAGTGCCCAGTGTTTCATCCTTGCCTGACAAGTGAATGTGTGAGAGTAGGAAAATTAGCCCTGCTGCTAATCCCAGATACTTGAAAAAAGTATTAAAAAATATTGGTTCCCGCAAACCAGTTAAGTTGTGATACATGATTACGGCGATACACTGGTAAGAAAAAAATTACTCTTAAGCATGTATCCAGCTAATTTTAATAACTCATGTTACTCTATTGTATATAGTTAACTTAATCTAATATTTGTTGGGGGATTTTCTTTGCAGGGAATTAGCCATTCCAAAGCTTCCAAATGTTCCACAAAAACAAGTTCTTTCCTGAGACTGTTTCCCAGAGGCACCATCACTGCATCTGGAGCTTAGCGCCACCCAAGAAGATTGTTGTTGGAAATGTGAATGAGCCAGAGCATTTTTTTACTCCTATGATAGAATGTGCCTGTGGTCTGTGGTGTGCACCTTAATCCAGTGCTAAGGAGATAGGTCTTGCAATGTGAGACTAAGATAAAGACAACCTAGGTCCACAAATGAAGAGTGAACGCCAATAAAGTAGCGTAACCACAAGGTTCCCATTGATATTTCTTTCTCAATAGTTTGGTATTCTTGCAGTGTCTGTGCAAGTTTATCAGATGAATAGCCTCCCTCTCTCAATAAATCTATTACTCCTGTATTTTGTGCTGAGTCTTTGTAAAAAAGCACCCACTCACTTTCACTTTACATTGCCTCCAGTCATCTTATCTGCTGGCCTTATCGCTCCCTTGATGTCTCTGGTTTCAGCCAGTTGCCCCGTTGGCTGAATGCAGAGTGTTTGCACCCTACTGCTCCGGGTTTGAGTCTGGAGCGACTTCTGATGCTGACATTCCCAAAAAGTTTAAAGTTAGGTTTGACTACAATATTCTCAACAGGTCACAAAAAGGTTGTTATCCTGCAAGGCTTAACACTTTTGCAGTGGTAATGATTTAGGTCTTGGAAATATCATCAAAGGGATTATGAAATAGAAAATAAAATATACTGTCAGTATTTAGTTATATTAATATACAAATGTGCTTGAGTACTTGAGAAAATGTGCTGATCTGAGGTACTTGATGAAAATCCAAGGACACAGTCTTGTCTCTTCATCAGGCATTCTTTGTTTTCAAGTCACATATCAAAGACCTTTCTTAAAATGAGGCAGATTAACCTCAGATAACCACTGATGATTTCATTTATCCTGCCTGCATCCTGCATGAATGTGTGTTTTCAAAAAGAGAAAGCTGAAGTACTTATGCATTCCTGTGACTCTGGCCCTCTCTTGGAAAAAAATAAAGAAACAAAATGTACCTGCTGGTACATTTTGAACTAAATAGTTCCTTCTCGATGACATACCGGTAGTCACTGTGGACCATATGAACATGGAGATGTGCTGTTATGTGTTTTCTTTTGCTGTCTGGCTGCAGACAGAATATCAGAGTACAGTGGTAGACTCCCAGACTGTTTATAAAGTACAGTGGCTGCCTATCAGGACAGTGCACCTGATGAGAAGCAGTTTGTCTAACTAAGTGTGAGACCTTCATTTGAAAGAGGGCTTACTTTGGATTCCAGAGGACGCAATTTATAAAAAGACTCTTGTGCATGCAATTTGGGCAAATGACCGAAACCAAGGCAAGGTAGCCATTTGTCCAAAAAATGGTCCCTGAACAATATATTGAGTAGTTTTGTTACAGAGATACAACAAGTAAATAATCAAGCCATTTAATAAATGTATTGACTTTTTTTTAATCAATCCAATGTATCAGCAGCAGTGGTATTTTACAGATCTAAGGTTATTGTTTTGTATTCCTTCAAATATAAATGTAAGTACATGTGTACATGCAGATTTTCTAAATGCTAAAAATAGGCAATATAGTCCTTTTACATGTTTAAGTATTGTATGAGTACATTTTGTTCACTATCAGAAACACACTGGAAAACAGCGTTAGTACAAAGGTCAAGATTTCTTTTACTATTTCATCTGTTTTATGTGTTACGTCATCTGTCTCTTTATAAAACTTCGAAGCAACACGTTTGGAACAATGTTTGAGTGTAATGGCAGCAACAGTAAACCAAAGAAATCCAGTAATAATCTATCAGTAAACTTTCACATAAGATGCTCATGTTTACCACCCCGCCTATAACTGCTGTTAGAAAGGCTATTTACATTTCATTTATTGATTCATCACTACCTGTAGATGGAAAAATGTACATGTAATGTATGTGGAAAAGATGCAGGTAATTTCAATAACATGCCTTAAACTGAGTGACTCCTTCCACACTGCCAACCACAAAAAGCAGGAGAACTTTCTTTCTGAGGCATGAATGAATCAATATATTGTGTGCCTATATATATGTCTTTATGCAACCAGTGGAAAGTATGATTATTATTATATATACTATGTGCACTGGATTCTTGATTTGGATGTGACATGCCAGCAACATTGAAGGTGATACTAATAGTTTTAAATGAATAATCAGCAGGAAACTTGCCCAGTATTGCTTGCAGCTTCAATGTTTCTGTTTTAACACAGTTCCTCTTGAGGTCCTCAAGGAAGATGATGCACACGGGAGGCAGTGACAGCGGTTGCCCATGAGGAGAATGCAAAATGTGGGCGGGGAAACGTGTGTCTCAAAATGCAGCTATCCTAGCATGATTTGATCGTGCATCTGTAGTGTACTGCGGTGCATTTTTGACAAATTTTGACAGCAGGTTTTTAGGCTTTGAGAGGTTTAGCTCACAGTATTGGGACATGGGATGGCTGTAAGCATTATGACAACCAAGAGACAATGACAGCAATTTAAATAATAGATTTGCGTGTGTGTATTTGAGTGACTCTGTTTTTGATTGTGTATCTTCCAATATGGAAAAACATCTCTCAGACAAAGGTTTTCTAGCTGAGGGTTTATCATCCTTTTTCCTCCCTTCATCCTAAGCGTGCTCACTGAGGACCAGATGACTCAACATGCACTAAGGCAACACATTTTGATTGACATTTCAGTCACACAGTGGCACATCAATGTGTCAAGGATGACCTTTACAACAAGTTTTGATCAGTGTCTTTAATATGCAAGATGTAGACTTACCGTGTTGGTGGTATTCAATTGGACTGCAACAATGAATACAGTCTGATTAATTACCTCAATTTAGTGACATAATACTAAGGCCCCTGGACTGAGTTAAGGCCTAGTGAGATGCGTATACCGTATGTGTAAATAGGTAAAAATGTTTAAAATCACAACTGTATTTAATCAGATTCCGGATAGGAAATGTCAAACTGGCAAGTCCTTAAGTCATTGTTTATACCAATATAGTGAATCTTTTTTGTGTTGTTGTCCACATGTAACACTTCAACATTCTTACTCTGTGTGTAATACCAAGTTGGTTATACTGCTCCATACAGGTATATGTAGAAAACATTTGTATATTTACGTGATGTAAAATATGTTCACGTGTGAGCTCCAGTTTTGGAGGGATTATATGCACATATGCATTAACTAAAGTGTTTTCCAGAGTACGAATGAATGATGATGAATGTAGGCTCGTAGCTTAGCTTAATTATACGTGACTGCAGATCCTCTTTCTCATGTATGTAAACCTGCAATGACACATAAGGCCCTATTTTAATGATTTGTGCGCACGGCGTGAAGCGCATGGCGCAGGTGCATTTGGGGTGGGTCCAAATCCACTTTGGCTAGTTTGACGGCGGAAAAAAGGGTTGGTGCAGGTGCATTTGCTATTTAAACGACGTGAGCGCAGCACGACAACTGCGTCGGTGCATGTCTGATGTAAATTAAGAAACTCTTGCCCATTTTTCGCTGAGCCCTGAGGCATGCACAACAAATGTGTTTTGGGAACAAGAGAAACCTAACGACGAGCGCTGCGCATAGCGTGTACAATGTGAACCACACCAGAGGGTGGGAGGTGTGGGTCAATAGGGACCCTAATGCAATTTTATGCCATTTATTTTTTATAAGATGAAGATCAATCCAGCCATTAATGATAGGTTGTCTTCCTTAAAATGTCTCCCTTTATTTATCTGCCACCCTATTTTCTTTTTTTTTCCCAAATGTATTGGTTATGCACTTTGATTTTGGGTGACAAAGAAAACTAATTTATTACTTATGAGATGTTGCGTCATACTAACATGTGAATGACACACAATGATACTTTGTAAGGGGGGCAAAGGTCCCAAGTGCCCTTAAGTGGGCTCTCACACTTAATATATTTGTTTCGCGGCCCATACCTGGAGAGTAAGCAAAATGGATTTCCCATCACACTTTAGCAAGCTGGCTACCCGTCATACAAATTAGGGATATGCTCCTCCTGCACCGAGGCATGAGAATGAATGATGCATTACCGTGTGGTAATGCTAAACAACATTAATCTTAATGAATATTATGTCGCAGGAAAGTATATTGGAGTAACACGTTGCAGGCAGGAGTGTAAACATTTAATGTTGCACACATGGCATTGACTCTATTCCTTAGAATCACAAGTATTTTGGTGGATTTTAAATGTATGCATTGTGTGCAGAGGCTTCTCAAATTATTCAATTAAGTTTCACATAATTAAGTTTCACATAATGAGGTTGGTTCACTAAAAAAATTCCCCACATGGAAAAATGAGAAAAACGGCTTCACTTTGATGCATTAAACAGTATGTATTGTGGTGTGTATTAGTGTGAAATAACAATATGGTCTCACTAGTGCTTATTTTACTTCTAAATTACCAATAACCCAAAGGGAGCAATTACTGCATTATCGTCTTCTTGGCTGCAAAACGATTCAAAAATGCTTTTCTCAGTATAATGATAGAAAAAATACAACTACATTTTACCTAAGAGGATGACACAAGAGAAGTTAAGGGAGGAAGAGTTTGGGGAGTTTGTTGTTACGTAAAATAAGCAATTAAAATTGACTACACAAACATAATAAATGAGCAAGCTGACACCTCGAGTGTGACGTTATCTGTATTGTTTTAGATTAATAGCATGGGCAAACACTTTCATTTAATTTAACATATCATTTCACTCCTACTTCACAGTGCGACTTAATAGAAAACGAAGAAATGAGAGCAACCCTAAGTGTGAAATTAATACCAAGACATCTCCTGTCTCTACCGACATGAGAGATGATGGTATCAGTGATCATGATGGATGTACATTATTCTGATGATCCAGCATGTGTATGATGAGATTGATATGGTAATCTGTGGGAAGAATGAGCTAGCTCTTATGTTTGTTCTCCTTAGAAACTTGGAGCATTTGCCAAATTTAGATACAAATGCCTGCTCAAGGTTGCAACACAGCCCCCCGCCTCTGCAACAACAATTTTTCCTAAATTATGAAGAAAGAACTTTCTGTCTCTTACACAAGCTGACAACTTGCAGCACTTAAAGGGAACTTAAACAGATGATGTGCAGTGTTTGCTTTAGGATTCATGATAATTAGTATTTCAGTCTTTTAGAAGTGTGTTGCAGATTGATCGAGGAGGTGGAATACAGCAAAGTGTTCACCAGGATGCTGGTCTTTGGGGTACATTGTTTTCTAGATGAACTGTACAAGAGTTAATACCACATTCTCAAAGAATCCTCCTCCAACTGTTTCTTAAAGTCAGAATGTACTTGGTGTAGCCTGTATACTCATTGTAGACTTCCCAGATTTGAAAAACGGCTGTCATCCCAGCATGCTTTTCTTAAGTCTAAGCATTCGTGTCTGCATCATGTCCCGTGAAATTAGCAGGTTTCTAGAATATCCTCTGTGACTGGTTACCTTCCTTTACCCCACATATAAGACCAACATGTACAATATCTGCCCTGCAAATGTGTGATTCAAAATACTTTAAGAGAGGGTGCTGAAGCATGAGCTAAGAACTGCTTGTCCCTTTGGGTATTAACAGGTTCTTATCTCACCCTTTAGAATCCTTTTCATATTTGTACCCATGCAGGTGCTCCGTGCATTTCTGCAGCAGTGAGTATGGAATTTTAAACCTCATTCATCAGCTATGTTTGGCCCTTGGATTTGTAGGACTTATGTTTGCTTCCAATACCAATTGATTCTAGTTTTATTAGAAGTTTTATTAGAAGTTGCTTCCATTTAAGCTCAGATTTGCTTTATTTACTGTATGTGATATTTGATGAAGTGCTCTTGAGTTGCATCTTTCTTGCTATTGAAAGGAAGCATGTTTATTATGTGTGAATTACATATGCTCACACAAGACCATTCTGCAGCGCAAAATGTACAACCAGTGCCAAATTTTAGGAAAAAATCAATAAGTACCACATGCTGTATTCAGCACGATGAAAGGATGTGTGTGTACCCAGCTGGCTTCCACGCAGAAAGTGCAAAACTTTGAATTTGGAATTAATACATTTACTAATAAAGTTGTTTCTGTTTTAGTTGCCTTAACTTAAACCACACATTAACCACACTGCTGCTAGAGACAGAAATTTGAAAGGCCATTAACTGTGTAAAAAGTGTAATCCTATTTTGGTGAGAAGCCATCCACTTTGCAGAGGGATATCTCAGAGTTCAAAACCTGTGCAAGCCATATTAAAGAGCTTGCCCTATAAGTAAGTAAATATGCAATCAAACTAGATATTATGTTAAGTATGTGCAGTTGCAACGTCAATCAATCTTCTTTCACAATACATTCTATGGGATTTAGCTTGATTTCATTCTCTTAAAAAGAGGATCCACAAAGAAGTTCTTCACTACGAACTCAACCAGAAGTATCAGTGTGAATGGATAATAATGTACTTGTATTTTTTTAACCTTGCTAGCTGCTGGTCTAAACATACTGTATGTACATGTTCTGCATTATTAATGCTGTTTCTCACTAATAAGGACACTGAGGTGAATTAATTCTACATCCTGCAAGCAGCATGGTCCAGGGGCCAACTGGCCTTTGGGAGGTTTGCAAAATTCCCCAACTGGCTGGTCCACATTGTGGGCTGGCAGTGATATTTCAATTTTAATTGTCAGTTTTTTGTGAACGTATTATAACAGGTGACAGTATGTGCCTCAGCCGTGAGATAGGCTGGCCCGGCTTTCTCATCCACATACAGCATACAGCTGAGTTCTGGCCCGTCCGTCAGACTGGGCCAATGCAAAACTGTCAATTTAAACGGTGGATGCAAGTGGCCAAAAGGCCCCTACCAACTTGGATGTCATTGCCTGGTCAGTTATTTTCCTCTGATGTTATGATCACAGAGAAAACTGAAAATGTCAAAATATCCTAAGTTGTATGGTCTTTGGCAAGATCAGATACTCTTCATACCACAAAGGCTGTATTAGTTTCTATTTCCTGTATTACTTAATGTAGTATGTATTATTACTATTAAAACAGCTTCTAAAAAAGCTCTTCAGGTGCTCCTATAACAGGCCCCAAATTCCTGGGCCAAATATTGTCCCATTACGTCCCTAATATAGTCATACGGTAGCAGAATGAGTTTGGAAAAATCTACACTGAGCCAGGAAAGAGCAATAGATTAAAAAACATTACAATTTGTCTCAAAAATACAATTTCTGTAGTTATGTATGCTGTGTTATTCTCCCAGCTATTTTGTCTCCACTCCCCTGGCCTTTTCTGTTGTGTTTCACTCTTACCGTGTTTTTCCCCCGGCAGAACGCAGCACATTACCAAACACAGATTGCATTGATTGCAGGGACTAATTGAAAGGAAAGCATCCCTGGTGCGGAGTGCATCTGCTTGCCTGTGCAGAAATGGGCATCTGTGCCCTACCTCACCTCATCAGGCAAAGGAGCCAAGAAACCTCTCTGCCGTCCACCACTTAACTCAGTGCTCAATCACACTTTGGGAAGACTCCTTTCAGATGAGACGACAGAGCAGACAGACGGCGTCGACAAAAACCCACCCACCCTCCCCTGTTCGACTAGAGAGACCACGGGGGAAATCATCCACGAAGACGGATGGAAATTCAGCAGAGCAATTGATGCACTCCTCCGTTTGGCTGGGACAAGATCTAAGGGACTGTGAAGCACTTGTCAAGGAGGAAGTGGAAAGAGAACGAGGCCTCGGCCGCTGTTGCTCGCTGTGCTGAGTTCTGTAGATTGGCACTGATTGAGGAGCAGCATTTAGCATATTGAGCATTATGCAGACCTCAGTTACGAGCCACTCGATTTCTACGACAATGATGTGTTTGATTGAACATCTGGGTCAGAATATGTCTCACCAACCGCAGATGAAGACAAAATTACAAAGTGCTAGTTCTTCAACCCCTAACACTCACAAGGAAAAATAGAAGGCCACGCAAGCCTCGTTTTGGTCTGATTGAGCAATTTTCCACAGCACTGTTGAATCCTCTGTGTCTAATGAGGTTAAGTATTGTCTGCATGTCCCCTATTCTCCACCGGGCACACAGCTGGAACATGTTAGATGAGCCAGGGATCAGATAATCTTTGGCTTGATATGTTTTGAGTCATCCACAGTTTAAAGAATGGTGTGACAACTTCCTCAGACTTACAAGGGCATTATCTTTGCTCTGACCTGTTAATGCTGAACCAGTTGTTAAGCCCCTGCAGGGATCTTTGTGGCTTTATTTTCATACCAAACACCATCTTAAGGAAGGAACAATTGGTCATGGGATTTACCCTGTGCAATGTCATGAATTGTAATACTTAAGATAATAGGGTTGCCACGTCTGTTGCTGTTTAAAAATGTCTTGCTTTAGTATTGCTGCTGCTAAGGGCAGTCGTGCTCTGTGGCTCATTAATGTAGGCAGTCATTTGCATGCAAATCTCATAATGCGCAAAACTGCTGAATAAATGAATTACAGGCATTCAAACACACATTACTTAAAGATTCAGACAGTTGCCAAACCGATGCCCTGGGTTTATTAGTCATATGTCTTTTTTTATGAGTTTTGACAGATGGTCTATGTGTTGAGGTGTGAGTATAGAGGTTTTGGAAAGGTGATGGCACATTCCTTCAGGTGACTTGAAAGTTGACTTTGATATGTTGGCTAAAACAATCAAGCCACAATCCGGAACGTGTCGCAGCAAAAATGTTGGCATGCCGTTAGTGTCAACACAGGGAACCAAAAGTGTGTGCGGGAGGATGAGGACAAGTACGAGTGTGTCCGTCCGTCTTTATACTAAAACTTCTTTGTGGTTTACTATCATGGCCACAAGGTATTTAATTTTCTGAACATAAATTTAATTGCAGTTTTTTACAATCACTTTGCTACCAATTTCCGAACCTTGATGCAATTTTATACACAACTTTATACACTATACTCAAAACGGTCATCACTTGTAACACAGGCTGTCCAATATTTAAAACAATGCATTGTGCATTCAAATATTTAAATAAATCTTGCACTTGCACAATCATGGGTTCAAAAAAATTATGTATTCTGAAACACCATTGAAACATTTCTTTAGATCACCCACACACAAGCTGCCCCTAGTTTCACTGTGTTATTGTTCGAACAATCATTAAATATTGTAATGCAAAATGATGATGGTGATGCATCTTTCATTATGGTACTAGATGAAAAAAAAACTGTAAAAGCACTGCATTTTTACATCTTCATCAACCCTGTCATGTGGATTTGGTTACAGGTACAATTGTGGTGCAAGTATACGTGTAAATAAGGTATATATAAATTATATCTCAATTAACAGTAACAAGTTGGCAAAATTGATTGGATGGGCAGTTCCAAGGGCCTGCATGCATAGAGTGCAGTACTGTTAATACTGTAAATAGTCTTACAGTAAAGCCATAGAACCAGTGTCTGATAAACATTACAGTAATGAATGATGATGAAATATTACAACCATAGATAATGTAGTCTAATAGGTTCATGCACCACAGTATTAGGTGACAATATATCTCAGTATCTTGAAAGTTTTATGATCTAAACATGGAATATTGTTTATGTCTCTATACAACTATGCATTAAGAGAAGTGCAACAGTTACTAATCATTTTGAGCAGTTGTATCACTAGATAGTTAGATTGCTGTAATGAAATGAATAGACGATCATTTGAAATGTAATGTGTGAATTGCTTTTTGAAGTAGCAGTACTTTGATGTTAAGTTGTATCATATTGAACAGGTGATTTTTGTTAAAAGAACAAATTATCTTAGGTATATGCGTATTGTATCCAAGCAATTGAAACAAGTGTTAGTTAGTTTTGAAAAAATGTTCATTTTCATCATTGATTTTGAGTTTTGTGTCTAGAGTTTTGAAAAATTGCTTAAAGGTTCCGAAATTGTGTTTATTATGGGAAGGGGTCTGGATGAAAATATATTTGGTTAGAAATCCCTTTGAAAAATATATAGATAGATAGCGAGATAGCCAAGGTAACTTTGTTTGTGTCTGCAGACACGCCAACGCGCAATGTGCCTGGCTTCAATGTTGTACCATAAGGAAAAAAAACTGTATCCTGGACTGTCCAAATCTTGTGGGAAGTGATTGGAAATGAATTGTTGAATGCCTGAATATTTTACATAAAACCATCTTATATAGTCTGCAAACATCACTGCAAATATATAGATGTCAGTATCTTTTCATATGCAACAATGCTTTTGTTGTCATTTACACCACTATTCCAGATGCCATTTAAGTGTCAGCACCACCGCGTTTGAGGTATACTGGGTATTGGTCTTTTGCACTTCTACGGGTGTCCCAGCAAAGAACAGGAGCAAGTTGCAGGGAAACTCAGCAAGATTTAATGATACCAGGGGAAAGGTGACAATTGGCGAGAAGGTGTGTCCAGCCCTGACTGCTATGGACCCCTTGAGACAGTCTAGATGAGTCCATTCTTCATTTCTACAGCCAGGAGAAAGGAGAGGATAATTGCTCTATTCTCATGGCTGCTTTAAATTGCTTTGAGAGATGGAGGAGAGTCATAAAGCCAGGAGTAACTAACCACCTTGGCTCTGACAAACACCTGGAGTCAGACTCGGAACATGTTGTTTTATCTTGTTTATCCTGTACTAACCCCAAACTGACACCAATTTGGATATTTTATACCATATGCTTAAAGAACTAGGTGGCTTTTAAGCTTATACAATATGTTTTTTTACAAGTACTTCTCCATAAACAGTTATTTTTAAATGCTGAATACAAAATAAACCATTGATTTGTCTCTTTGCTGGCAAATCCAAGAAAAATGTTTCTCAATTGGTCAATTCACGGCTCACATTTGCATCAGTAATGTGTTTTTATAATCATCTGCCTTTGTCGGCGTGTGAAATGTGCTTTTCCTTGCCATTCCAAAGTAACACTTGTTGTTTCACCGCTACAAGACTGCAAAACAGCTGAGTCAAGCTATGTTGCTTGTTCATAATGTGATCTCATGCACCTGTATTCTAACACTATTATCGTTTGTTTGACCTGAAGAATGTAGGGGTTGCAAGGCAGGACGTAAAACCACACAGTGAAATAAAAATGCTGCAAAACACTTTTCACTAAATTCAAAGTCACACTGGAAAAAAAAAAACAGAGGATATTCACTGCAGTGCACCAACCGTGCAGGCCTTGACAGATTTCCCTCAATCTGTGATTGTGATGGAAATAAGGAATCAACAATAAAACTTAATCTGCATATCATAATGATGAGAACATAATACTTTAATATGCTGCCACATCTGCCTATAATATGCTTGAAAACTGAGCAAAACAACCAAAAATTGCAAGCAAATGACACCATGCATGCATTACCGCCGCCGACAATTTTGGTATTATACACACTCCCACAAATGTTTCCTACCCTTCAACTGCTTCCACCAACATCAAAGCATGCTAGTTCATGTTGCTTAATGTACTGTCTGTGGCTGGTTTAGTGTAAATAATGCCAGTGCTGTAGACGAGCCCACATGACCATTTGTATGTTTGCAACAGTGTCATCCTTTTTAAAATAGAATATGCAAATAATAGACCAGAGAGTGTGAGCGATGTAGTTTACTAGGTAGCACTAAAGAGTGAAGTGACATAAGTAAAATCAATGACAGGACTGAATCTAATTAAAGAAGTAGTGTTTGATTGGGACACCTCAACACTGGACAGAAATAAATATACATGAGCTGTCTTTCTTCTGTTTTGGGTTTGGGACTCTAAATAAACTCGTCTTGCCCTGAGTTCCCTCATATTTAAAGAAAGGTGGCATTTTTTAATTATAGCCAACTTTCATAAAAGATGCAGTTAATAGACGATATGGGATGTACTTTAGATCTAGTATACTGTAAAATACAG
This sequence comes from Etheostoma cragini, assembly GCF_013103735.1. NCBI lineage: Eukaryota > Metazoa > Chordata > Actinopteri > Perciformes > Percidae > Etheostoma > Etheostoma cragini. The sequence continues at coordinate 4,461,623 of NC_048430.1, forward strand.
TTGATCTAACTGGTAATTGTGTATTACTGTTTGCAACTGGTGCAAAGCATGCCTTTTTGTTGATTCTGTCATGTTTTATACTGGTACTGTGTTTCTGAATATAGTCATTATTTTGTCAGGACTAAGGCAATGCTTTAAAATTAAGTTTGATTCCTTACACCAAGGGTCGACAACCTTTTTAACATGAAGTCCATTTTAAAATGTTCTTGTTAATCAGTGTGCCATATCGGCATTAGGCCTGCTATTATCTACTGAGTCCGCTCAGGCAGTGTATGTTTTTTTTCCCTTCGCATCGCATTCTGTGAAAAAGGCCATGAGTACAGCCAATCAAAGACAGAGAAGGGCAGGTCTTCCCCTACTGTGAATGCAAAATAAAATACAAACAAACTGTCATAAATGACATGCTGTTCTCCTGCCAATGGCTGTGAAATATGTCATTTAGCAACCAGAAGAGAAGACACTAACATTCCCAAAAGATCTTGTGCACACATATTGCTACTGTGCCATTGGTTGAGCTACAATTGGCATCACACACACACACACACACACATACACACACACACACACACACACACACACATATATATATATATATTCCTCGCCCCTCGCGGGCTTTAAGGCTTGTTACTTGAAGGCTGACAAGTTGGATTTTTGTGTGTTATGTGATCGCGCAATTCTCGCGCGATCTCTTGATTTTGCGAGAATCCAGCTGCCCTGCAAGGTAACAAACAATGTATTCATTTTATGCCATAAATACTCAGTACTTTGAATTAAAACATGGTTGGAAATAGTCCCAAGCAAATGCACTATTTAACCCAGATTTCTTGGGAATCAAGATCCTATAAAAAATTGCGAGCCATGAATTCCCAGTTACTGGTCAACACATACATAGTACATGGTAGAGTTGCTCCCACTTTACTCTCTGTTATTATTCAAGTAACCCAAGCACAAAACCTTTTTTTGCAAGGTAACTTTCTCGTCCATCAATAATGTACTCCATCCTGAAAATGAAGCCCACAAGAGTTCCTCCAATGGTGTCTGTATGCTTTAACAAAAGAGACCTTTTTTTACGCTGTGGGTTAAGAAGACAAACACACATCTTCATGTGAAATTTATTCTGAGAACTGGGGCATTTCACTTGGTACAAACTGCAAAATGGATTATCCATGTTGTTGTTGCATTGTTCACAGTCACGCTTTGAGAAAAGTAATCAGCATTTTACTTATTTACTTTGTGAACTTTGTGAGTACACAAAGTCACATGCTGATGTGTTGCACAGCTTTTCTGAACGCTGGCATCCAGATGAGTGCCACTGAGGTTTCGCTCGGGTAGATGCACGCAAACAAACACACATTTAATATGAAACAGACGCACACAAATGCCTACAAATAATCAATCAAGAGTAAACAATCGTTAACAGACACACAAACCCCTCACACACACACAAACTTTTTGTCTTTTTCGGATTGGCACAAAGCCTTCAGCAAGCTACAGCAGTAAGTGATGGATGCCGCGATGTTGACAGGAGGAGTAATTATGCTTTGTACCATGGTTCCCGGTAAGGGAGACCACCCATCACTCTCCATTACACCCCTGTGTTGTGGCAGCCTTCCACTTTGTTTAGCAAATGAAATGCTTTTCCACCTGAGTGCTCTGGAGAAATAAGGAGAGGCGTAGTAGGGGTGCGTGTCATGGGATGCATGAGAACACGGGTGAGCAACAACACCCACGGTACATTTTTGTAGCAGCCTGCATGTGCTGGTATAGGAGATTTAGGGAAACAGATATGGGGGAAAACAAGTTTTAACTTGTGTGTTTTCAGAAAGACAATTCAATGTATTATCTGTCTGATTATGAATGGATCCGGTTAGAGCTGCAGAGCAATAATATCAAACCCCTACACAACTGTCTTTGACTGCAATTTTGAGTCTCTTTCATCTATGTTTTCTTTTTTATAGGTTGTTTTTATTTCAGAAACATCAAACAGAAAAGATAGGGAAAAAAATAATGGGACAATGATATTGTCTTTGATGCAACACATCATTACGGAGTGAAAAATTCAGCCTCCAAACCGTCTATGGAGAATAGAGATGGTGCTGTTTTCTTTTAATGCCTGTCACATTGCAAAAGGTGTATTGTCATGGCTTCTGAAATCAACAACAAATGGAGGGGTAATGAAACAACTTTGCTTGGAATACAGCCAGTAGAAAGAAAATTATTACTTTTTGAAGAACATATAATACACATGTCTGTTGTGCTGCAACGTCTGTAAAAGATGTGTGATAGAATGTTAGACCAATTTGTTTCCCTCTTCTAGATTTGTCGGTTCGATAAGATTTCCCGCCACCTGGACCCTGAAGGTATTATGAGCAATGATTGGCAGGACGCATTATTCATATCAATCATCATTTCCCCACGCACATTAGAACCATGTGTATAATCAAGCCTCCGGCCAAGGTCAAAATTATGAAATCATTACGATCTTTTTCATCTAAATGACAAGACTAATCCCTGCACTTTGCAACTATTGCACGGAGTGTGCACTTATCTGTGTGCCAGTAACCTTGTATGTGTGTGTGTGTGTGTGTGTGTTTGCGGACACATTTACATGAGTAAAGTTCTACTTGTACAGTGATTAATACTTGCTTTTGTGGGATAATAAGAGTAATTTGGCCTTGCGTAATGGCTCCAACTTTGCCAAATTTAATGGCGTTATGATTTTATTATGCAGCTTGTTTCTCTCAAGCCTGTTAGGGGATGAAGGAGCTGTGTAGGTCAAAGAGAACACACAAGACAGAGTGGCTATATTTAGCCGAAGGAGTCTTTTTACCCCGGCCCTGTCATTGAGGGAGGAAAAGTTTGCGATGTTCTTGATGCAAATAGCCTCATTTCCTCACTCTCTGCTCCACTAACCAACTAAATCCACAGAATGCAGGGAAGCCTCAAGACCTAGTTAGAGTAAGTGAACGCTAGAAGACATTTCAATATGAATGGCTCCATGAAGTCCATTTTTGACAGGCTGAGCATAATATTATCTAGAAGCGTGCCTGCTAGATGGTAACGGGAGAAGAAAAAATCACCGGGGCATCCAAATACAGTAAGCGACAGATTTGTGGTCTAACTTAATAGGCCTTACTCTTCGGTAGAGGAAGGTTTAAAAATCATTTAACAAGATTATTTCTTGATTGCTGTTAGATTCGGATCAGCTCGCCAGACTCATAACATTGTAAAATAAATTTGTTTCTACGAACCATAAACTGTAACAACAAGCACTTAACGTATCAAATTCACTTGTCATTTAAACACTTTAGCTGCAATATTTCATTCAAACGCTAAGGCCCAAATGTCATTGGACCCTTGCACGAATTATAATGAGGGTGCCTTGGGTAGGAATAGTAATTTTGTACAATTTGTAAACCCTGGTGTAAAAAACTTTTTGTTAAAGTAAATGGAAATTTAATGTTTGTATTTGCTATGCTATTTACAGTTGTGTTTTTGTGTTAATTTCATGTTATATATTGTATAATATAATTTCATATGCTTTTTTGTCTTCAACTGTTGAGTGGAATCAATTTTTATGATTTGGCTTTCTTGCTTTCTTTTGTGTTCATTTTATATTTATAAAGCTGATATCAATTAAGCTTTATTTATAATTTTAGATTTTTGACTAGGTCCTTTCTGATATCTCACTAACGATATGAGTATTTTTTTTTAAAGTACATATATGTATTAACCACAAAGTAAAACCTATTTTACATACTTCTGTGTGAAGTAAATTGTGTATTATTATATTATGAATACTGAGTATTTTCACATTTTATTAAAAACTTTGGTGCAAAATAAACAAAGTGAAACTATAAAATGCGAAGCGTTCAAATGACGTAAACATAGCCATAACTCAGTTCCGCTTCTGTGTTTTTCTATGTTGACATAAAAACGTTTTGTGAACATAGATATGATAGACATATTTGCACGAAGTTGTGATGCCTCTTTCACATTACGCTGACTTTTTAAGACCTTGTAAAGGAACCAGGCTTGCTGTCTCTCCCCTGCTTGATTCAGTGTGCAGTTCTGCGAGTGGTACCAATGTTGTCATTTAAATCTTGGCAAGAAAGTAAATAGAATTTCCAAAATGTCTAACTAGCTAATCTGGTTTCTGCTCTTTCATCAGTCTGTATTGTGGAAGCAGATACCGTTCCACTTGCTGTTGTCCTTGATGATTGGCAAACCAATGAAACCTTCTCTCATGGAGCATGAGTGCTTCTGGTTACACACAGTTACAGTGTTATACCGGAAGCTACTCAATAAACCTTCAACCAGTTTTAGAGCATTTTACACTTATGGTTATGTATTTTTTCTAAATGCATTATAGTGAAAAAAGCCTATTCACAAGGCGGTACCCAACATGGCTGATTAATCAGGCAGATACAATGGCAACTGCAATCTCTTAGTTGCTACCACGACAGCTGTGGGGTCGGCATTATCGCTAACTAACTCAACAGCTATTCGGTGCTTTGCCAGCAAGGGAAGACAGACACAGTCTGTCACATGGTGTAAGCCGCAAGTGAAGCATTTTAGTCTTGGAGAGGTCGGTGATGAGTGTTGAAAAGTGCTCCTGCTTGGGAAGGTCTGCTGTTCCCTGTCCATCCTATTGATAGATTGATCTTCATGTGCACAACTAAAAGTGATGGATCAAACCACAAGGTAAACATCTTTATATCTCTGTGGACATCTGCTTTCTCATCACAGGTAAAATACTGACAGTCAATTTAGGGTGAGCAGCAGGTAAAAATGTTGGCCTGTTTCCTCAGCTCTAGTTGAGACCACAACTAGACTGGACTAAGGCCAGGCCACACATACTGAGTATGTGTGAGTAAGTAAATGTCAGGCAGTCGTCACACCTGGGATTTCACTGCGTGTTCTTTCAAAATCCACCGAGCCATTGGCATTTTAACCGGGCCTGTTAGTTAGGTTGTCAGAAAGAAAGTAAAAAGACATGTAACAGTATTGCAACACCTTTATAATAAACCTATTTGCAAATCTTACAAACCTGTCAAAGTTTTCAATGCGTGGTTCCTGAGGGTTCTTCTGATAAAGTTAATATTAAATGTCTGTTAGCAACACATTGTACAAACATACCAGATGGGGGACTCAATTAAAAAATCACAATCAGCAATATTTTGGTTATTGAATTTCCAATTATTTACAACGAATACTCATTGACTGTTGGAATTTGTGAAGTTTCCATTAAAACCTTCCCTGTTTATACCTTGTTTTTTTTAAATTTAGGACACAGGACAAAATAAGAAAACTTAATGTGCAAAACAATAGTTTTTCTCAATTTCATTGTTTTGATCCTAAATCATAATTACAATGAATTAGCTGCACAGCCATATTACACAATTTACAAATTGTAACTGTACTCACTAGTACTTCATTTTACAACCTTAGATATTGCAAATACTACATTTATACAATAAACTAATTTGAAGATGTTAACGTGGCACTTCTTTGGCAGCCTATATCTTAATTATCAGCGTTTTGTGCCAAATGGAAACAAAAATGAGGACTTAAATGGATGGCTAATGCAGCAAATAAACACAGCTGTAAATAATACAGACTAATAACTAATTATTAACTTCACTTTGGCTGAATCCAAATTGAATCCTTACTGTCTCACGTAAAAAGCTGTTTAAAGATGCAGTAGACATTTACCACAGCATCCTCACTGCCGGCTGCTGTTTAATCACTGGCTAAAAGAGAGTTAACGACATAAGAGGCACGCCAGCATGGCCAAACAGAGCACCGTCTCTGTTCCAGATGTCATTAACCTTACCGTTTCCATTTTACAGTACATTGTGGAACAGCAACAGTTAATCATTCAACTATTTTAATATGAATGCTTTAATTCTTAAGCATATTTCATACTAGTTCTCCCGTGTTTACTGCACACGTCACTGCAATTATGTGCAGTTAACAGCCCGTTAATGCTAGATGTTCAACTTTACCCACTGAAGCTTAAGTTAACCAATGAGATGGTTTTCTGCCTGCAGAGTAGTTCAGTCTCAAATCATTTGTCTAGCTGAACTGAGTTTGGCAAACTTTGGATATATACTTACCTAAAAGGCCAGACCAGGAATTTAGATCCCTGTTTGAATAAATAGTAATAATTAACTAAGCTCAAAGCTTTATCTTTGCAAGACTGGAAGCTTTTTAAGCTCATTTTAAAAAGTTGGACCTCTCGCGCCCTGCTTACCTATTCATCACATATGTCTTGAATGCTGGGCCAAGTCTTTTTTATATGGAGTAGTGGGCAGAGCACCCGCTTTCAGTGCAGAGAGGCACTAAAGCCTTGCTTAATGCCCGAGTCAGTGCCTATGCAGGCGTGCTCTTCTTTCACACTGCATACCCCTGGCTTGTGTCTCATAATGTTAGCCTAGATTCCAGCCTCCTTCCTGCTGCATAAACACCCAAATGCAGACGGACAGACACAGCAAAGGCTGCAGCAGGGGACAGATACAATATAAACACATAGCACTTGGTATCGGTTCTGTGCACTTACAGGTTTAGCCTCACAACCCAATGCACTGTGAAGCATGTCAGCCAGGCGTGTGTGCATACACGTGCAGAGATATACCCCCTCGGCTCCGGCTGGCTCAGCGCTCTGATAACACTGGAGACAGACCAAGGGCACCTCTCCCGCACTGTTCTCATCAGTCGGGGTATGTTGAGTTCACAGGAGCAAAACATTTCCTCCAAAAAATGATCCTGCTGTGTAGGAAATGTTATCCCAGACACGGGCGCTCCAAAAGCTTTGGCATATGCCCCGGAAAGACCAGCGGTAGGAGCTGAGAGTGGGTCCTCGTCCCTCAAGGGCGTCTTTTGAAGTGAAATCCATTTTACATTTATGCAGGTCAAAACCCCAAGGAATATCACTGTAACAGCATTTGCCTTTAATTATAGTTTAAAGCATATGCATTTGGCATGTCTAAATGTCAAATATGTAATCCCTCTAATTACAGTTTTGCTACTTTTCACCAGAGCCAAAACAAATGATATTACACTGAATAAGCAGTTGAAAGAAAACAGAGACACAAGATAGCATAAATCTGTTTAGATCAATTAAATGTTGTAGGAAAAAAAAAATCCTTCCACAGGAAGAAAGCTAATTCCATGAACTAAATACAAAAAGTGGACCTGTTGACCGGTGTAGGAAGAACCTAAGAAGGAAGCTAATAGCTATATATTTGTACTCATTATTCAATTCAATTCAATTTAATTCATAGTATCAGATAATAACAAGAGTTATCTAAAAATACTTTACAGATTGACTAGGTCTAGAGCACACTCTGTAATTTACAAAGACCCAACAATTCCAGTAATTCCCCTAAGAGCAAGCATTTAGTGCGACAGTGGCAAGGAAAAATTTCCTTTTAGGGAAAAACCTCAGACAGACCCAGGCTCTTGGTAGCCAGTGTCTGACAGTGCCGGTTGGGGGTGTGATGAACAGTGCCAATGATAGTCACAATAAAGATAATGGAACTATAACTAAAAATAGTAGTTCATGGTGAAGCTGGGCACTACAGGGCGTCACAGGGTTGAGCAGGATGTAGGAGGGCGTGCAGGGCACTGCTGATCATGGCGGGGTCTAGCAGGGCATAGCAGGGCCCGGAGCAGGACCACGGCCACAGTTGATTTATTGACAATGACTGTTTTATTTATATTATATGTTTTTAGATTGTATTGCACTTTCTGTTTACATTCATAAAATCATCTTCTTGTTTTAATACCTATTATATTTGATTATTTTTGTTGGAGGGAGCATGAGAATTTAGTTTTTTTTAAATTTCCAACGACTTGCTATGCAAATTGATAAATAATGAACTTGAACAATGATGCGGCATATTCCGGCTCCCGCTTTGATGAAATCAATCTCCGGCTATCCGTTGCATTTCTGGTAGAAACTCGACCTTGTGGTACACCGTGTCAAATGTAATGCAGAGACTGATGGAGACTGCCAACTTCTCCTTATTGATCTCATTCATTTACTGTAATAGTAATTGCTAAATTAATAGGATAATTTATTGAGGTTAGCCCATACAGAAAGTTCTTGTCCTCACTAGAAATACAGTGTGCATTGCTTTGTGGTGACACGTTCAATTCTGACATGAATGAGTCTGAGGGATTTTATTCTAAATATTAAAAAGAAAAACATTGATTGTTTTGACTTTCATATCGTACACTGAATTAGACAGGACGCAGATTAGAAAGGAGAACAGCTAAACACATTAAAATGTCAAAGTAGCTACCCCAACTGTAGTCTGTTCAACCATCTGTTCCTCTAAGTAAAGTTTATAACAACTTAGACTCATGGGATCAAAAACCCACTCTCCATTTTAGTTGCCAAGTTTGTAAATCAATTTTGATGATATACGTTTTTTGTTTTTTTATGGCCATCTGCCACATAGAACAATGTCAGCATTTATTTAACATCACTGTGGGTTCTAAAATGTACTTTTACACAGAATGCATTCCCTCCTTCCCACAGTGAGGTGAGTCTTTGGCATCCTGATTTAGAAGGTAATTAGGTCTATGTTTCACTGTGATGCCAGTCAGCGGGGGGTCCAAATAATGAGTCGGCCCACCACTGCATTCGTCCTGTTGAACGTGTGCCTTAAAACAGCATGAGAAATACATACAGTCTTTGATTCGGGCAGTTACTCAATGATATTCAACACTTTAGTGAAAGTGAACACATCCATGCTGCCAATTGGGTAATACATGAAGTCATTAGTTGCCACAAGTTGATATTTTGTGCCCGCAAGGTTCTTTGTTGCTGTGGGTCCAATTAAGATTATTTAGAACACTTGGTGCTGAGTTTCAGGAGGCAACCTGAGTTCACTCTCTTTAGAAATGCAAGGACACAAACACACGGTGGAATATAGATACACGCGCACAAATGGACCTTTTTTTTTCACTCTTTTCTTCAGTGACTCAGTTACTCTCACACTTTCCTCAGCATTAGTTTTTAGGCATGCAAGCCAGTCTTAATTTAATTAATAAGAACTAAATATGTTTGTCAACTTGTTTTTTCCATGACAAGACGGCTCTACAGTCATTAAATACTAACTGTGACTTCATAATGTAGATGAAGAAAGATTATAATACTGTATAATAATAAATTACAACTAAAATCTCTCGTTATTTGACAGCAGTGCAGCAGTTTTGTGTCCTACTTGCCATACATCAGGACCCCACAAGAGCACACTGAGTGAGCATACTAGAAAATATCAGTGATTCGGACAGATAGAGCCGCTTTTTTTGTGTGAGTCATCAATAAATTAAGCCTACAGAAATATTGTGTGGGATAGTCAACAAACTCTCTCTCTCTCTCTAACACAGACACACTGTTTACATCCTGGCACTGTGGCACTCCGCCACTTGTCTCTAATATACTATTATGCATGATGTTGGCTAATTGCGGGACGATTCAGGTTTTGGTGGTTGATTAAAGTGCTTATAGGTTCATAATTGTATTTAGAGGTTATATCACTAGATTAGATAATCCTCTCTTCATCCCACAATGGCGAACTTCCCTTGTGACAGCAGCAGTATTTCCACAGTAAAAAGCAATCCAACAAATAAACAACACATAATGTGCAAAAAGTACTGAATGAATGAAAAGTGGCATTATATAAAAAGTATTTTAAAGTAAGAAAAGTGAGGTGGCAAAAATATTGCGCAGTAAGTAAGTGACATGAAATTAAATTGAATAGAATAATATGTCATTAAATGATATAGGAAAAGTAAGTAACCGACATCGAAATGTGTGACCACGATTTAAATAATATTACAAAAGTACTCGGAATGGAAAATTACAACTATGTACAGATGGATGTATTTACAGATATCTATGTACAGACGTACATAAAGCCATCAGGTGTGGCAGGTGTTGTAGAGTCTGACAGCGGCCGGGATGAACGACCTGCTGTACCTCTCCTTCTCCATCAGTCTGCTGCTGAAGGAGCTGCTCAGGGACCCCAAAGTGTCATGTAGGGGGTGAGAGGTGTTGTCCATGATGGATGTCAGCTTAGCTAAAATCCTTCTCTCCCCCATTTTCTCTATGGAGTCCAGAGGACAGTCAGGACAGAGCTTGCTCTACTGATCGGTCTACTGAGTCTGCTTCTGTCCCGGTCCGAGCTGGCCACCCTCCAGCAGACCACAGCATGAAGTATGGCAGAGGCCACCACAGAGTCATAATAAGTCCTGAGGAGAGATGGAGGCAACTCTGGGCCATCCTGTTCAGTCTAGTTCAGTTTATTGTTTCAATGAACACCCAGGAATTTGTAGCTCTCCACTACCTGAATGTCCGATCCCTCAATGGTCACTGGTGAGAAGTGGGATGTTTTCCTCCTAAAGTTGACGATCATCTCCTTCGTCTCACTGGTGTTAAGCTGAAGCTGGTGAGCTCACACCAGCTGACAAAGTCCCTGATACCCGTCTTGAATTTCAGATTGTTCGCCTCAGAAACAAATCCAACAACATCTGTGTCATCGGAGAACTTTTGGATGTGGCAGTGGGTGGTGTTGTGAGGGAAGTCTGAGGTGTAGAGGGTGAAAAGGAAGGGGGAGAGCAACGTACCCTGAGGGGCACCTGTGCTGCAGTGCACCAAGTCAGACACACAGCGATGCACATACTGTGCTCTGTTGGTGAGGTTGTCTGTTGTCTACGCCGCCAGGTATCAGCATACGTTTACATTTTCAAAAAACACCATATTTTTTTCGTATTGCACATTGGTGCAGCTCCTCTTTTCACTCTGTATGTTTTGCTCTCTGTTATGGCTACCGAGTGAGACATCACACTGTTATCCATCTTTGTTGGGAGTTGCACATGCGCAGTGACGAGGTCAGCACTACAAGCTAGTCAGAAACAGATAGATAGATAGATAGATAGATAGATATTTATTGATCCCAAAAAAATGGGAAATTACAGTGTTACAGCAGCACACAAAATATACATACATACAATATACATGAAATAATAATAATTATAATAACAAAATATAAGAATAAAATATAAGAATGTAAGAACAAATATTTAAGTATATACAAGATCGGAAAAACAAAATGTGCAACTGTTTAAATATAAGTATGCTAAAAAACAAATGTAAATGAACCAATCGAGAGTGAACCAAGAGTATGAGGGCAGGCCATGCTAGCAGCTAAGCAAGTATTACAAAGTGAGGCCTGTTGATCACGGAACTAAAGGCTGGACTACAATAGAGCTGTTTGGAGCAGTTTGTGAACAGCGTTTTTCTGATGGAGATGGTAAGTCCCTTTAGGGGGCGGGGGGACTTTGGGCTTGTGCCCTTTGTAAACCTATTACATGCACAACAAAGATATTTAACACAATAAAGGAAATGGGAAAAGCTTGTTTTTGATATGCAGTACCCACACACATATAGAGTATATATAAAAAAATAGCTAACAAAAAAACACTGATGCAAGCAGCTTGGCTTTTGAGATGGCAATGTTAGTTGTCGACCACATTTTGTGCCGGCATACAGTGACCCCTGAGGATGACTCTCACTGACTTTGGTGATCCCCTGACATTTTCTCTATCGCACCAGCAGGTCAACGTTTTTAACTTAACTCTGGGGACATGCCAGTATGCCAGGATTTACAGTATATTTATTGACACAAAGTTCATCATCTTTGTCATTTGTACACTTGTAATACTCATTCCCAGCAGTAAATGGACTTATTAAACAGAAATATTTACGAACAGTTATGTCAACATTTCTTTACAGGAAAGTTGAACATACAGCCACGCAAAATGTTATTCCACAAATCAGAATACAAGCACAAATAGAACTAATAATAGACACACAAGTCTGACATAAATGTCACTCGTTAGCTCTCTCTCTCCTCTCTCCTTCTCTCCGTATCTTTTTCTCTCCCGCTCTGTGTCGCTTTCATCAGGGATGTTAGCCAGATTGCAGCCAGTTTCTGCTGCGCCTCTCCTCCTCCCTTAGACCTCCCTGAGATCAGTCATAATTACAGCGACTCCTGCCGCTTGCTGATGTCTCCCCGTGTTACCATGGAAACGCCTGCCATCACGACGAGGCGGGTGGATTGGCGTGAAGGGGATCTGTATTTCCCACCGGCCATATCTGATTAAAAACCCCGGCATAGCTAACAAAAAAGGGGGAAGGAAAAGGAAGGGGAGGGGGGCTTTTTAATTTCCACACATTGCTGGCTCCTGAAGGTCTCACTCATCCAGGAGAAAGATACAGGGTCCCCACTCACGGCTTTAATGGCTGCTGCGGGTGTAAATTGTATTGCAATCTTGATAAGACAGAGAAGGGTGATGATAGATCACATGGGTTAATCTAATAGGTCTCCACTTGTATGATTTAAGTCCATTACGGGTGCGGATGTGTCAGGAATTGTCTGCATGATTGAATGGGTGAGTGAGATAGAATTGTGATATGCAAACACATCCATGCATTCCCCCTAACGATTTTCAAGGCAAAGACATGAATTATACTGTTAGCACAAACTTGCTACCGAAGTGTGCACCGACGTGTCGTCATGGTGCCATGAATTATGAAAACTTGATTACTGGGAGAGAAACCTCGCAACACAAGGGGCTCAATTATGAATGAAACACAAAACTCACTTTGCTGTAAAATCAGATAAGGTCAGTTTAGGAGCCAGACATGTCATTGAAAAAGTGTTTGAACTCTGAAGTTTTGTTTTTGATTGGCTACTCCATTTCATTCCCCTCAGGTCTGGCTTGAGTTGGCCAATAGAGGGATGGTCAGTTAATTAAACAAGGAGGAAATGGACTTCATGAAAAGTTAATTAGGGTGTTAATAAAAGAGAAGTGGGCTGGACCGGTGCTGCACTGATAAAGCAGTGTTAGATGTGTGTGTGTGAGCGTGCGAGTATGTGTATGTATGTATGTAAGTACACACACACAAACACACACACACACACAGACACACACTTCAGCCAGCATGAGCTGATAATAAGCTTGGTCTCTCAAGCTAAAACAGTATATTGGTCCACAATCACGACTTCCTCCCAGGCCGAACATAGTTTCTTCACTGTGAAATGATTCAGCAGTTCCAATTGAATCTATCAATTGTATAAAGAATGAGGTCAGCTTTTCAAGTTTGGGGTCATGTTTGAGAGGGGACAGTGCAGCCTTTTTTCTGTAAAAGGCTGTTGTTTTGGCCTGGATTTCAAATAGGTTACCAGGGATTACTTTCAGTCTCATCTGCCTCAGTGTTAACTGTGTGTACAAGTATTATTTGGATTTGTGAGCAGAGATTAAACCTGTTATTCTATTTTGGTTTTCAAATGCAAAATTGTACTGAAGCTCTGGATAAAGTGGAAAGACAGTTCCCTCCCCCTCATCTTTTTTAGTGTCCACATTTTTGCATTTCAACTGAAACAGACTTTACATTTGCATGACAACAACATTAACTGCTCTACTCGCTCCACTCACTTCTCATGTCCAAACTAGGCAAATCTAAACACGTAAACATGATGATACACATATTTTAGGTTGAGTGGGACTACACTTTCCGAGGATACCACCTCAGTGATAAACATCCGTATTTGCTTCCACTGAAAACCCCAGACTCATAACTCCAGAACTAGCCTGAGAATCTTTTCACTCTTTACTTCTCCCTTCTGTGTCAAAGCCATCCAGTGTACATCCATGGGTATACTGCAAACACAAGCAGCTAATGGCTAATTCAGTATACTTTTAATGGTGTAAATTTGACAAAATGTAAACAACTCTGTCAAACTGTGAAAAAACCTGATCTGCATTATACAAAATGTTGCACAACATGTTTTTGAGTTAATTTGATTTATGTAGGGAATTGCTATGCCAATAATACACACCTCTTTTAAAAATGTCAGAACAGTACAACCGAAGCTTGAACACTTACAGTATAACCTATTTGTAATATCAGCCGCACATATAAAAGGCAAGGACGCTGAAAGGAAGACAAACTGAGATAAACAAGGATCAATCGATGCACATTCAACCCTTGTTCATACAATCATATAAGGCAGACCACAGACACTTCAGATGACGTTTACAAAGAATCGCTACTTAGGATCTGCTGTCCATTAGAAGACAAATCAAGTAAATTAAAAAAATGCAGTTAGGTGGTCTTTGAAAGAACAAATACAATGAAAGAAGAAAAACACAAAATCCACCCGAATGAGTCACAGTTCCTGAAAGAGCAAAGTGGAGAACACAGTGTGCTCTTAGGATGAAAAAAAAACAACATCTGGTGAAATGAATGGTTAAATCTTCCATCAAAAGAACACTTTATATTAGGATGTTATAAATGTGAATGAAACGTTTGAATGAAAAAACAATGTTGAAAGATGGAAATAAAATAGTTGTGGTCAATTTGAGTGGAAAGGTGAATCTTGAAGGATGGAAATAAAAGAAAAAAATAGTAGGTAGCGGGTCATTCAAGTTTAAGGTACACAACCTATTTTTGTTTGATTAAATTTTGTACTACATGTGCACAAACAGACCAATTAGAATAAGTGATGGGTCAAAGTGCCTCACAAATAGAAAACTTCCATATTTCCCATCAACTATTGCCCCATTTGAACATGAATTATCCTGACCCTGTTGCCTAAATGCTTTCAACAAAGCATTCAACCCCGAGTCTGCACATATTTCTGTACTTGACATTCTACATGTGACGCGCCGCTTCCATTCTCTCCATTTCTCTCCGGTGACTGGAGGCGCTAGTTGTGAGCACTGGAACACAATGCTCCTAGAGCTGTACCCACGGGTGGATTATGTTAGCCCCCACAGTTTGAAAGATGAATGAATGCGGTTTCCTCCCCCTCAGCATTCAGAGTTCCAGCCAAGCTGTGTGAAACGCTGTGTGTGAGTTTGTGTGTACGGTTCATGTGTAGCAATAAAGTGGAAAAAAAAAGAAAATAGTTATATACTCGTAATTTTATCAGCTTGTCTCTCCTCTCTGAAAGGTATCGACATAATGATGCTCAGTAGCGTTACTATCGATATATTGCATATTTATAATTAGAAAGGGTTTTATACACCATTGTCCTTCTTTGAAGGAAATTAGGATTATTTTTCCAAATTTCTCAATCCTCAACCTCATCATTTAAACATACTGCTGCACCGATGCACAGTCAACCACTTTGTCTTGTGACAAAAATGGTTATTATAGCTTTACAATTAAAACCTATAAGACTCACACCCAAACTACTACACTACACAGGATTGTATGTAAATTCATATCACAAACATACAATTCTTCCTTCAGGGAATTAAACCATATATTTTATGTTTTAAACATTTGTCCAATGTATCAGCTGAAGTACAGTATAGTATTAATGTTACACTGTTACACACTTGACAACAGAGAGCTCATATGAAGTGCAGCTTTAAGGAAGTCACCGCCTCTCTGTTAAAATATACTATACATTTGAATATATCAAACTGAATGCATTTTGTGCAATTTATACAGTACGTTTTCAACTGAAGTGAACAGTTTTCAAGTCAAAGGAATGGGTACCTTTACTGCCTTTACCTTTGCTCTTTGCATTCTTTACTTTTTTTCCTTACATTGATAGATTATCTTGAGTATCTCAAGGGACTGTTTCTGTATCTTCTCTTTCACACCATGGTGTCATGAAATATTAATAAGTGGCTGCCTTGAAATCTATCAAAACGTTTCCCTTTACAAACTTAGTTGGTGGATTTGATACTAAAAAACACAACATCACAAACAACTACACAACAGCTTGTGTTTCTTTGTAAAGTATGGCTGTGCTCAACTCAACTCACTTTTTTGCCACCAGCATTTTCTCTTCTCGTTTTCCGGTTTGGATAGTACCCTCAGTGTAAGCGGGATTCTTAGCTGAACATCTGAATGTTGTTGATTGTATGGCACAGTGTTCGGCGCAGTGTGTAGCTTTGCGTCTACCTTTAAAAAGAAAAATCTGGGTAGAGCCACCCTGAATAAGGTTTGAAAGCGCCAATAACCTTACCTTTTAGTATCGACTCAGCTCGCTTGGACCCTTGACTGTACCAAAAAAAGTACCAGGTACTATCCACAATTTTTGCAAATGGAGAACCAAAAAAGAACAAGTTGAGCGGTACCACGTAGTGGAAAAGCGGCACTAGAGTATACAGCCGTACTAGCCGCTCAGTGAGGCTGTGCTTAGACACACCATGCTAACATGCTCAAAATGGCAATGACACAATCCAACCCACACTTAATGTGTGACACCCAACCTTGGTTAGACAATGTCTTTGACAAAATGCTTGTGGAAGCAACAAACAAGCCACAAAACTAAGGATATTTCAAGAACACACCACACACTATTCAACAGCGTTTTGGATAAGCAGTGCTGCACATCGGATGTCAGGCTCTGCAAACGGAGTCAGAACTCTCATTCCTTCCGTGGCCCAGTTTTAAACATTGGGCAAAGAAAGGTTAGCAGTGAAATTGGCAAGGGCTCCTTTCGAGGATGCTAGACTCAGACTTAAGTCAAACCTATTACGAGGGGCAAATAAGTTGCATGAAATATTCAGCCAAGCCCATGTCCAGAGAAGTGCATCCATACATAATTCACAAGAGTATGTTAGAGGGATGTCTGTGTTTTGCTAGAACATCACATATCCTAAGGCCTTTCAGATGTTTTGTTGTGGTAGGAATGCTGTATATGTAATTATTCCTTCATGTATCTTTAAATTTGTGCTGCTCATGATATAATCAGTTCCTAATTTTGTATTAGAACTGGGTCTTCATGCATTCTTGACATACTTGAACAAATGCCAACTATGAAAGTGGTTCAGTTAAAAGACATTCTTAATGAATCAATTTTAAGGTTGAAAAGCCAACGCTATCACAAACACTGACATTATGCTTTCATAAGAAATTAGAAATTGATTTGCAACAATAAAAAAAACAAGAATCAAACCAGAAGCAATTGCAAGGCCTTTTTTGGAGCTAAGCAAATCACACGGACCACAGTATTTTGGTCTGAGCCAGCTCTGTAGTTGTGTAAGCTCGGGTGAATCCAAATCCAAATCCTTCATAACAATTTGTTGTCATGGAGCTTAGCATTCTGGACAGACCTCTCTCCGTGTATGTGTGTGTTTGTGTGTGAATTTGGACGAAACTTTGATGACAACAAACTGCAACAAGCTTGGCGCTCCTCCTGTTACAGCTCTTCCTGAATTAATCAAGAAAACGTTCAAATCAATAACGCTCTGTTGGCCCCGGGGAGAGACACAAGGAGAGTTTTTAGATCTGCCTTTGCCAGGCATGCAAAAGATAGTTATCACTCCGGCTGAAAAACGAGCTGCTCAGCATCAGCTCGGCTGGCGGATAAGTTTAAAACTCAGCTTGAGGAAACATAAGAGGCTGATGAACGATGTAGCACACGATGTAGCTGCGGCAGAGGTATCTGAAAAAGATCATGTGCGAAGGGGAATGAAAGCCTGGGAAAAAAACAAAAACATGCAGGTGGGATTTTGAAACTGCATTTTTGGATACGATAGATATGAAGCAACATTCAAAGATTTCTTTCCGGACATTAGTGGCCCTGCTGTGGGCTTCAGGGTACAACACTGTGATGAACCAGCAGCTCTCTTTCTTTTTTCGTTCTCATGACTAGAGGAATATTCCATAACACATCATTGCTTTTCAGGAAACTGACACATGGAGCTGCTGCAACATAAATTGCAAACTCGAGAAAGAGCTTTTTAATATTTCTTCCCTTCATTCTCATTCAGCTTATGGTAGCCAATGACAGCTAAACTTAAAATATAGGTCATTAATGCTGTGAAACTGGCTTTACTCAGTGTGAAACCATAATCTTGTAAGTGTCAAAGAAGTTGGTTTTCAGAAAACATTACAAACTCAAGGTTTGTTTAACTCCTAAAACTAAAAAGGTTAGGTTTGCAGTGCAGTCTGACTATTTTGACGGTAATCCCTTCAAAAATCTCTTCAAACATTGTAAAGCTTCTCTTTCTAAACTAGACTTGAAATCAAAGAACAACTGGATGTCAAATCGAAAGAAGAGTTCTTGCATGATCGCACCCATTTTTTTTAAAAAGGCTGGGGGTGTTTTGCTGTAAAAAGCAACAACAAAATGGTTCAGCTGGTTTATCCCCAAGTATGTGATCTTATCACAATCAATCAATACTTCAATCAATAAATCAAGCAATTGAGCAGTGAGAAGCAGTTGAGAAGACATTTGTTCATGTCTTCTCAACTGCAGCTACGATTGGTGAGGATGTCCCTGGAGATCTTACCTAAACAGCTTGAATTTTGATGTGTCTGCGCGTTTCTGGTGTTGCTAAGAGCACTGCAGTTGTTTTGGATATTTAGCATAAATGCAAAGTTGTGATGATTCATGCATTAATGCATTAATGTGAAAAACATTCCGCTTGTTGAAGCTTAATAGATTTGAATAATTGTTAAAGCAGAATTAGAAGAGGCACTGATGTATTACTTGCAGTAGTTATCGTTATATTTTTTAGCCTTTTAACCTTTACAGACACATTTCTTCCATTACTTGCTCAAGCAACCTCTGTTCTTTTGCGGATAACAGTGTATATCTGTTAACATTCTACATTTGTCCCTGATGTTCATGATGCTAAAGTATCAGTCATTTGCATTGCTCACAATGTCAATGATGAGGTCCACCACCAGATATGAATCATTTAAAGTATCAAGGACACCTAGTACTTGCAGTACGGTACGTATAGCCACTATATGCCTGCTAGCTGACCGGGTGCCTTTGAGCTGACTGACTTTTCTCAAATTCCATGGGCACACTCTTTGATCGTGTGATCTTGTCTGTGGAATTTTAGCCAGCTCACCCCGAGGCATACAGTTTCTTAGATTGAATTGGATGAACAGATCCAACCTGCGGCCCTTTCTGCATGTCATTGCCCCTTTCTCTCTCCCCTATTTCATGTCTTCAGCTATCCTAGAAAATAAAGGCCTAAACAAATATAGAGCTCACATATGAGAAGTCATCAACTAGCACTTGATCTAGTTTGTGAGCAGATGTTCATGCACACAGGAGACAACACTCAGCATCTATACTCTAAATGAAAAAAATTGCATTGTTGTTAAGAGATGACTGTGGAACACAGCTGGAGTAATACTCAATCTCTAATCTATGTGATTGTCTAAGGTAATCTGTCTAATTTGGCCTGCTTTGTTAGTGTAATAAAAAATGTTAAGATGCAGTTTAGGTGTTCCACATTTTTTTCTTTTTCTCCTGTGCGACAGACATTAAGAGTTTTACAAAAGAGAAAAGACAACAATAACATTAAATGGTTTCAAAAATCAAGACATTCACAAATGGACATATGTTAAACAAAAAATGGGCAAGAGAACACTTTGGACTATGAATAATCTGCACAGAGGTCAACTGGCTAACAAGCTTGTAAAATAATGTATTGTCCTGCTGTTTCCTCCAACCTGTAAATCATACCTGATACCAATCTTGGAACAAACCCAGCCTATATTTTAGGATGGTGTTGTTAAAGGGCTAGGACAATATACTTTTGTCCCAATTCGATTCTTTTACAATAAATGGGTACTGATTCACTTTTCATTGCGATTTTCATTTCATACTCCTAGAGACAATAAAGCATGAGACATTTTAAAAAACAACTTGTTTTCTAAAATGCAAAAAAATCCACATCACATATCTGTCAGTCTGACATTTATTTAATTTGTAAATAAGTACAAAACATTGATGTTCTGCATTTTCTTTTTTCGGTCTGAAAATGGATGTGATGTAGTCACCAGTGGTACCGTTTAAACATTCAGGTGAATCATTGATAACAGTAATAAAAATATTGATTCTAAGGGAAAAAAATCCAAAATCATTGCAAAATAAATCTTAATGCATTAGATTATTGATTGTTTTTAGATACAAGACTACATTAAACGCTTTTTTGATGCTATTTTAATCAAACACCTCATATCTGTCGTTGTATAACCTCATGGTGTTTTCTCCTATACAGCCTTAGATTATGCCCTAAAAACAAACTACTCTAACACTTAACATGTTCTCTAGCATCATCGGCGGGTCAATATTTCAACGTTAAATATTTTATTTTGTGGCCAAAGACCTGCAAATATAATAACAGGTCAGTCCTAATTACCAAATGTAAGCATGCTAACACGCAAAACAGAGATATAACATGCTTGTGAAACATCAGCATGTTAGAATCAAATCCAACATTATCTGGATAACCCTGACCACCCTCTCCACCCCACACTGGTCCAACAGAGGAGCAGCTTCTCTAAGAGGCTCCGACAGCTTAGATGCCGCACGGACCGCTACAGGAAATCATTCATACCACAAGCAATAACACTTTTTAACATGTCATCTCTGGGTGGTAGGTGAGACTTTGGACACCACACTACTGCACTAATGCAACCTGCACATTTGGTTTATTTACATGTAGCATACATTTT